>NC_045448.1:99952480-100083207 GCF_002776525.5 Piliocolobus tephrosceles
ATGAGAAAACAAATCATGCAATAAAGCAGAAGTCACTATAGTTCTATATGTATCTTAGGCTACATTCCCCCTCCCAGGTTTTTAAAAAGCAAAATCATAATCCTATAGTATATATATATATATATATATATATTTTTAGGCAGAGTCTCGCTCTGTTGCCCAGGCTGGAGTGCAGTGGCGTGATCTCGACTAACTGCAACCTCCACCTCCTGAGTTCAAACAATTCTCTGCCTCGGCCTCCTGAGTAGCTGGGATTACAGGCATGTGCCACCAGGTCCAGCTACTTTTTTTGTATTTTTAGTAGAGATGGGGTTTCACCGTCTTGGCCAGGCTGATCTTGAACTCCTGACCTCGTGATCCACCTGCCTCGGCCTCCCAAAGTGGTTGGATTACAGGCGTGAACTACCTCGCCCGGCCATAATCCTACAGAATTTTTAAAAATCCCCCACAGCACATGATATTTCTTTGATTTTAAAAGTGTTTTCTTGGTAGAATATTTAAAATATATAGAAAGGTCCAAAGGAAAATATTTCCTAGAATTTCACCCTACATTTCAATGTACTTCCTTAGGACATTTTTTTCTATGCACATCTAAAGAGCATACTTTTGGCATGATTCTTGGGAACACCTGGCACAAGAATAGTCACAGCTTCTACATGGAAGAGCACGTAAAGGGGGAGTTTAACGGTAGGTAACAGCTGCCACTGGGTGCCTTAGTAGTCTTTATTGGTTAAAAGAAAACAATCCTAAAGGGTTTAGGTCATTCCTCTAAAGATGCAATAAGACATTACTCAAGTTTTTGGCAATAAAAATGCCCTAATGCCAAAAATACCATCTTATTTTATTTACATATTTCTTGGAAGAAAAAATGCTTCTTTAATTTAGTAGTTCTCTTAGTGTCTCAACTGTGTAATCAGCTTAGCTGGAACAGGATGCTGTCATTTATTAGACTGAGAGGCAGCTTCGTTTCCTGGTTAAAAGTAGGATGCCCTGGTTGGATAGGCTCTGCAAATTACTATCTGTAACTTATTAGCTGGTGATAGTATGAATTCTTATCTTCTCCGTCTTCATGATTATCTTAGCAAGAAGCTGGGTGAATCAATGCTAGCAGCCACTACTAGCCAAATGCCCGACAGCTTTCTCCCCTTTCGGAATCCTCTCAGGCTTCCCCAACCTGCACCCACCCTCCCAGGAGTAAAATTAATTTCTCCATTTCTTGTCCCCTCATAGAATATGTACTTGTCTCTCATAGTATTTATTGAAATGTGTACTGTATTTTTTAAATGTCCATCATCTGTCTCTTCCCTCTTGACAATACTGGAAACCTGTGAGCTTATTACTTATGGGGACTTTAAAAAAAACAAAAGCTTTGTGTCTTCAGAGCCCAGCCTGGACCTAGGGAGTGCTTAATACAAATGCCTGTCAGATGTATAAATACTGTACTCTGGAACTGACTTTCAAACTAAAATGCATAGCTTCCTATTTATTTCTACTGCATTTTACCTTTTGGGCCTCAACATCCCAGTGGTATTTATTTTTACTTGGTTGGAAGATACAACCAAAAAAAAAAAAAAAAAAATCAAATCAAAACAAAACATAACAAAACTGTGCATCAGCAGAATGCAGTGATATAACTTACTTGTATGAATATTCCATGTGCATTTAGTCATTTATACAAAAATTACTTGTGAGTGAAGGAGGTGCAGTGGAATTTATAGAAGCAATAATGACCAAATAACAAGGAAGATGTTACTTATTATTATAACGTAGTCATGTTTTACAAATGAGCAAACTGAGGCTCAGAAAGTCCACATGATGAAGGGCAACACAGATTTACTGGCAGAAATAGGGAAATGATAGCTGTCCTTGAAACACAGTGGTTAAGTATAGGGTGTTACACAAGGCAGCCCTGATGGAGGAGATGTCTCTATCTGAGTCTTGTAGGGAACGGACTAGAAAATAGAGAGATTCCAGGGTAGAGAGCTGTAGTCACTGAGGACATCATGATGCAAGCACCAAAACAGAGTAAGACCCTCGAGAGTGACCAGATGTGTGGCAGAGTAGCACATAGTCACTTTTTGTGTGTAACTTGTAATGCCTTTTCCTCCAAAAGGCAGCAACTGGCTCTTGTGTTGGAGCAGCCTACAATTTTACTCACTTTCCCTGAAAAACCTATCGCCTTCCTCGAATACCTCCAAATTCAGAGGGACCAGAATACGGTTGAAGGAATAATAGATGTGATAAAGAAAAGAAAGATGTTCGAAAAGAAATTAGGTTGTCTATGCATACTATGGTCTGAGTTTTAATAATTCATAATCCCATTAAAATACTAATTCATAATCCAGTTAACATGTGCAGAAACATGAAACATTAAACTATTTTTAAAAGATCTGGGAAAATATTATACATTATTTTAAGTTATTTACTTTGAAGGTATTTAGCATACTAGATATGATAGAAACTTTTGACTTTTTCCCTAAGAGAGAATATGAGAAGATAAAAGTTTAATTAAGAGTGCAACAATACTTACTGTCAGAACAATTTCAAAGTTAGCGTAATAAAAGGAATTTGGAGAAACTGAAGATTGTAAATGAAAAACTTTCAAGGCTTGTGTTTGAGAATTGTGCATGCTATGTGTTTTTGCCATGCTTTAAATTCATGAGTCTGCTATAAAAATTCTGCAAACTTTTTCATAAGGCTTTTGCATCCCTAATCAATTTCTAAGTGTTACCAATTAATAAAATGTATCTCATAACAAACATTTGGTAAATATTTAGCATACTTATTGAATTGCACTTACCTCGGATTTTTTATTCTTTTTCCTCCACTTCTAAAAAAGCATGCTTTGGATTTCAGTAGAAGTTGGCAGTCACACAGATGTTGAAGTGTGCATTTTGGATGTTTGCAGGTTGTAAATATGTGGAATTTTGATCGTGAATGGGAATTTAACATTACAACCTTACATGGTTGGAAAGATTCTGCAATAGCAACAATTTCACATTTGCATAAACAGCTTTATTATAGTTGGAGTAATATATAGAAAGAACACAAATTACTCTGACCAGAGTTAAACCTATAAAGCAATCACATTTGAATGAGGATTTTACTTAAAATCATAGACTCATCAACTTTAAAGTGTTTTTATCTTTCACAAGAGACAAATTTAGCCTGTTATGAATAAAATCCCTTAATATCTGCATTTTCTGGCTGGCATATGTATATTGCCTCAGTGGAACTTTAAAATAAAACCATACATAGGAAAAAATTAAAAAGAGGCAAATAATGAAAGCACTAGACAAAAAAAATGTATTTTTTACATCAAGTAGTAAAATAATTGTCAAAAGTGTTTGCTTTAATTGAATTTTAAACCTAGAATCTTTTTCAGCTCTTGATTTCACTGTAAGAGTACACAGAGTACAGAAACAGCTAGAACCTTTTGAAATTTACCCTCCTCTTACCTTTTGTTGATGTTAGTACCGTCTCTGTCGCTTTGCTTGGTGGAGGTATAGTTTTGATTGTGTGATTTTACAGGTATTTTATTAAAGTATTCAGGAAGTTAGGTCGCTACATTCCAAATGCAACAAATTACAACGTGTTCTTGATTAATCAGAATGCTTTATGACACATCTTTTCAAGCCTCAGGTTGAAACAATTTGTATATCCTCATCAAAGGTGTGATAGTCATTTGAAGACTTGTGCAAGTTAGTTCAGCATTTCAGATAAATGTTGGATTAATTATTTGGCTCCTAGGAAACTTCACTCAGGCATGTCTTAGTTGCATACTGTTTGAAAATAAAAAGCAATTGAACTGAGAAATACAAATATAGGATTGCATGATATTGCTATTTTTATTGTAACTCTAAGTCAGTTTTAGATAGCAAAACTCCGAATTTCAATTGAGGAAGCCTTTATAGTTTTTAACTGGTTATTAACTCCATCTCTTAAAAATATTAATTTGTAAATTTGAAGGGAATGAAACAAAATTATCTAATCACTTGAAAGTTGGTAAGACCGTTTAGAAGAAAAGCACTCATATACAGAATGTTATTTCTCTAGTCTCGTTCACATTGATGTCAGCTTGTCAAACCTTTTCTCATTTCTATATATTTTACCCACTCTTAAAACACTGAATGGAGTTTTGCTGCCTTAAATTCAGAAGTGGAGTGTTAATTCAGGAGAGAGAGCAGCAAAAATGTGAAAGTTTTTGTATTTCTCTCCTGACTAATCAATGGCTTGTACAGATATGAGGGAAATAAATGCATGTTCCCAGTTAGAGTTCTTTAAAAGGAAGGATGAGGAAAGACGAAGGGAATATTACTAATGTTTCTCCAAACATTAGCTGGAGATTGGAGCATATCTCAGCTGATTTTAGTCTTTACTTTAAATTTGAAAACTGAAAGAAAGCTAGAATTTAATAATAATAGGTAGCATTTATGGAAAGGTTTCTGCAGGTTCTCACATCTTGACACCTATAATCGCATCATATTTTTATGCACAACCCTATGAGGGAGGAACAGATATTACCCCATTTTACAGGTTGATTAACCTGGGAAGAGATAAGTTATGGAAGCTGTCAATGGTTATTCTGCAAGCATTATGATCCCAGGCAGTCTGCTTCTAGAGTACACACTCCATTGAAATTTGTGTGACTGCATCTTGTTTCCAGCCCCAAGCAAAGGGCATGACAAGTAATTCTGAACATCGTTCATATCTTATAGATGATCTGAAAATAAAGATAAGGAAAAATAATTTAAAATCACATGGGATTCCAGGATCCAATGACAAGGATGATGTTGTTTTTGGAATGTGTATTTCAGGGTTTTCAATGCTTATGGACGTACCTGCACATTTGCCTACATTTGCTGACCTCTCAGCTTTTCTCAGGAGAACAATACTCATTGACAGATCAGTCAATAAATCCCTGTTGCTTCTCACCATGGAGTGTTCCACACAGAGTAGCCCAGATAAGAAGCAGCTCAATAGCAAACCAAAGTTTGCGAATGTCTGTCTTTGTGTGTGTGTGCGTGTGTGTGTGTGTACGTATTTTGCCCAAATTGTCGCTAATCTTCTTCTTTGTCCACACTATTGTGACATGGGAGACATTTCTTTCTCCACAAGCTGTTATAGGGCAGTCTCATGACTCCATTTTATTAATGGTTGCTTTAGAGGTTGACTGCTCAGATCCTGGAGGTATTCTCAAGGGCTTTCCAAGCAAATTTTTGGGTGTCAAGTAACACACATTTAACCCAGATGATCTTAAATATACTTTCCAAAATTTGTTCTGGCCCCTGCCGGCCCCCTGCCTCTTTCTCTTTCTATGGCATTTCTTAGGACTTTTCACCACTGATTTCCAGTTAGCTGTCTTCCAGCTGCATTGTGGGATTGCATTTTCTGGCCTCCCTGAGTTTGGGTGTGGTCATGTGACAGATTCGAGCCAATGAGGTACAGCATTCAATTGCTAGTGCAAGACCCTCTAGGGCACTGTGGCTCCTACAGATTTGAGTCAGGTGTGTAATTTTAAAGTTTCTGGTAACACATGAAAATGTACAAGAAACAGGTGAAATTAATTTTAACAATATATCTTCTTTAACATACTTAAAATATAATTTCAACATGAAATCAATATAAAATGTTTGAGGTATTTTATATCGTTTTATAATTACTGTTTTAATTTGGACAAAGTCTTTGCAATCAGGTATATATTTAGCACTTATACCCATCTCAATTCACCCAAGCCCCATTTCAAGTACTCAATAGCAACATGCACCAAGTGGTTACTAGGCTGGGGAGGCCAGCTGGGGAGCGCTCTTTGACTCTGCTGCAGGGCGGCCATATTTGAGGTGGTGACTGTCGTATTCTTGGATCACACAGTGAGGGGATGCAGAGCAGAGCTCCCTGCTGCCAAGAGGACCTGGAGTATGATGAGCACTAAACCTTGGTTGTTATAAGTCTCTAACATTTTTGTGTTTTTGTTATAATTACAGCATACGCTACCCTATCCTGCCTGATATTTCTTTCTTTCTTCAAAATGGGACCATGCACTGTCTGTTGTTTCTCACCTGTTTTTGCATCTAACACGTTTTAAATATCCTTCTATTTGTTATGCATTCCTCTCCATCACAGCATCTTTTCTATCAGCTTTATAACATTGCATGGTATACACATATCCTACCGTATTTAACCAATTACTCCAGTGTCACACACTTAGAATTGTTCCCATTTACTTAATTTAGTGATGCTGTAATATTTATCCCTATAGTTAAATCTTAGGGTACAGTAATAATAGTGATGATGATTTTTTTTTTAACCACAAATTCCAAGAAATAAAGTGGTTGGGATAAAGGCACAGCACTTTTCATAGTGAATGATAGTTACTTCTGGTTGTTTCTTCAGAAAGTATCAATGTATTCATCTACTACCTGATGTATAGATCAGAATATTAATGTTAGTTTATTATTTAGATTAAATACTTTTTCATATGTGAGTTAGATATTGTATTTATTATTTTTTCTAATTGCTTGTTCATTCCAACTGTCTTTTTCTACTGACTTGTTTGTCTTATTGATTTGTAATAATTCTGTCTGTGTGCAGGCTATGAAACTTTTGCTGTCGTAAGTATTATATGCTCTTTATTTGTCATTTTTTCATCTTTGAGATTTAATTAAAAAGAATATATGACTGCATATGACTTTGAGCGTGCTTTTAGATATAACTTGTTTTTAAACCTGAAAATTTTGATTCTTCAGAAGTAAATGTGGATGCAAAAGCATAGTTCATTGCATGTCAAATATTCAATTTTTTAGTTAATCATTACATGTTCTTTCATTCTCTTAAAAAGCTACCTGTGAAATTTTCCTGCATTACAGAACAAGATATGCACTATGAATCCTAAACAAGACATCCTATTTTTTTTTACATGAAATACCTTCTCTAAGTTGTGTATTTGCTTTCCACATAGAAAACATGTAATGCTCAATCAGTATTTCTAGAAGAAATTTAGACTAACTCAAACTAAGTATATGTTATGGTTACACCAACATTACTCCTGATAATAATTTAAATTAAAAAATGAGAGTTAATTCTCCTTTCCCACTTGGCCATGTTGGTCCAGTGACTTAAGAATTCTTTCTAAAGGATTCCCTTTGTTGTAATTGGCTTGGTGGTCCTTAATTCTTGTTATCATTCTATGCTTGCAACATGTGCCTGTTGTTTCTGGAAAAATGTATTGTGAACTACAAGCTTATGCTATTTCTTAGCACTTGTATGTCATTCTTAACACACACAAGATGATTTGCATTCATTTGTAATCATTGTTCTTTGCAAAATACTGGTAAGAGGGCTATTATAATAACCACCATTTTGCCCATGGGGAAACTGAGACCCAGAAAGGTTAAGTGACTTACCCAAAGGCATACAGTGAATTGATGGCAGAGCTGGAATTGCAGGCGGGCATCCTTAGAGGTTGTCTATTGTTCAGCACATTCAACAAGAAGGCCCCTCGGCAGTGCATTCTTTCTTCCAAGTATCACATTTTCTTATTCCTTTGCTAAACAATTATTTAAGAACATGTGACATGCTTATAATACAAGGTTAGAATAATAATATCTTTTCTTCTATTTTTTCCTTCTCTTACTTAAATGTATTATTCCAACAACTTGGAAATAGGTGGGAAACAGATACATCACTCAAGCTTTTTACATGGAAAACAATTGAATGACATCATTGAAGAATCCAAAAGTGTATCTTGTCTTTTCCCTTAGGGGATGGGAAATGCACTCAAGTGAAAAGGAAAACTGTGTACTTTTGTACACTCATTTATGTTTACATAATAAGAGGTGAAGAAGAAATACTAATAGTATCACAAATAAGTACTGTGATTTCAAAGTCTTTGTAATTCTTCAGAGTGACTAAACAGTGTACAATGCAAAGTCTGTAGGGATATTAATTCCAGGTGATCCTTCAAATTTATGTTGGCACTACGATTTTTTTAACCACTCCAGGTACTATAAAACCATTAAATGGTATAAAACTATACTAATTAAACTGTTGAAATAACAGGTTATTAGTGGAAAAGGATTTTCCAGTTTTAAGTAATCAAAGAACAGAATGAATTATCCTTTGCAATGTTTTCTTAAAGTGCAGACTAGTATTGTTTTCAAGATTAAATTTTGGGGGGAGTTTGGGAATTTAGCATGTGTATATGTTTCCATATTGATTTTGTGGATGTCAAAATCAATACTATATTCAGAAAGAATAACATACTATAACTTAGAAATTCCTATCTCCTCCTTCTCTCATGCCCCCATTTTCCATTTTAAAGAAATTTTGTGTTTGTTCTATTTAGAATACTGTTTGTGGATAATTTCCCTACATTTTAAAAGATATAGTTTTAGCTTCTATTTATGTACATTATTTAAAAATAATTTTAGTAGGGATCTTTGGAAAGAACATGAAGGATATGAACAGAGTTTTTGTTCAACTTAATTTAGGACACTAATTTAGAACATATATCATGTTCTTTTTGCTTCCAAATGGCTTTTTAGTAACCCTCTGCTCCAAGAAGTTATCAATTCTTACCCACCCTCAGGAAGCAAGTCACGTGTATTCAAACGTAATCAGATTAACAGATAAACTTAATCCGACTTACCTTAGAAGTAAGATTTTTTTTCTCCAGCTTTCAGGAATAACACTTAAATACGTATGTATCTAATTTTGTGGTTTTGTATAAAGAGTATTCAGTCACATTGCTTCCTGGAGAGGCTACTCATATCTGCTTTCTCCTTACTCCACAGTGTTCTTCCTACCTCAGGAAAAATTGGAGATAAGAAGAACCCACCGTCTTTTAGGCAACCCTAGGCTTCAGATTTCAGAGGATAATAAAAAAGGAAAATCAATGAAACAAACAAAAGATCCTTCAGATTACCCCAAGTCAAGTGGCTCACGCCTTTTACATGAAAGCATAACCTTTCTCTCTCCCATCATCTCCTCTCTGCCTTTCTAGCCACCTCTTTGGATTATTTATAGTTCTGCCTTCCCTACCTACCCACCACCTCTTTTTTTGTGTGTGACTACCTCCTCTCTACCCAACAAAGGAGGAAGCCTGAGAAACATCACTGTGGGGTGGGGCGTGGGGGAGGGGCGCGGTTCTCCTGCCTCTGGGAGGGTGAAGGGAATCAGGTTGAACAAGCAACATCACTGGCCTGTGTCCCCTCTGCTCACCTCTTGTCGCTGAGGCTGGGGACCAATCAACCACCTTAACTCTTGCACCTTGTAACTTGGAGCTGTGGAAATCGAACTGTCCAGCCACAGTGGAGTAGACCAGGAAGGCAGGCTTTATAATCACTGTCTTTCTTCTTTCTCTCTTTTTTTTTTTTTTTTTGAGATGGAGTCTCCCTTTATCGCCCAGGCTGGAGTACAGTGGCGCGATCTCGGCTCACTGCAACCTCTGCCTCCTGGGTTCAAGTAATTCTCCTGCCTAAGCCTCCGGAGTAGCTGGGACTATAGGTGTGTGCCACCATACCTGGCTCATTTTTCTGTTTTTAGTAGAGATGGGCTTTCACCATGCTGACCAGGCTGGTCTCGAACTCCTGACCTCATGATGCGCCCGCCTCGGCCTCCCAAAGTGCTGGGATTACAGGCGTGAGCCACGGTGCCCAGCTCTTCTCATTTTTAACAGCATAGCTTGGGCCTCGTGCGAGTCCTTGTGTGATGTGATTTGGAAATCTTAAAGAGGATATGGAGCTCAGGGGCCCCTCAAATTCTCAGCACCCAGCAGAATGTGTTATTGCTTAGGGTAGTAGTAAATCTCCCACACTCTCATCACCTGTCCTGTGTTCAACTCTGTCCTCTACATGATCATATTCTGACCTCCAAAATAATTAAGAAAAAGAGAAGCTCCTTCGACCTCAGCATGTGCAAACACAATTTCAGAGGTAAATAGTTACCATGTCTAGCAATGAACTCTTTGGACTCATTTGACTGAAATTCATGAGTTTGGGGAGAACAGGACAGGCTAAGGAGTTTGGCAGCCCCAAGCCTGCAATAAACAGAAACTCCTGAACCACCCTGTGAAAACCAGATACCTGGCTACATTTATCGATGTTATTTTGTCTAACTCTTTTTAACATACTTTTTTTTTTTTTCCAGTTAAAAGCTCACTGAAAGCCTCATATAAGAGTCCCTCTCTCTCCAGCCTCCCTTCTCCCTCTATTTCTCTGTCTGCTCCCTGGAGAAATTAAAAAAAAAAAAAAAAAAAAGAAGAAGAAAAAGAAAAAAAGAGCATATTGACGCTAAATAAAAACCAGAAAGAGCAACCTTATGTCATTTATTTCTCTGAAATTGAAAAAAAAAATCATTTTTCCCCTTAGAAAACTGTTCTGGTTTAAAATAAAAACACTTCAAAAGGTACTTTGCATTATATGTATGTCTTCCATGAGAAACAACACCCACATCTAGTGATTTTCTCATCTTGTCCCCGTCTGACAAGATCTGTACTAAAATATATTAAAAGAGGAAAAAAAAAAAAAAAGATAAAGAAGAAAGAAAAAAAGTGGGGGAAAAGCTGACTGGGAGCAGTAGAAATCTCTCCCTCAGGCCAGGGGCCTTTGCTTTCTCTCCGGGGCAACGGTGGGGGCCTCAGCCTGGGCTTTCTGGGGCTCCAGCTCTGAGACCCCGCGACCTTCTGACTCTGGGGCCCCTGGGTTCCCCGACTTCAGCTCCCACCTCATTCATTCAGCTCGACCTGGGAGCCGGGCTCAGCTTCCCTCCTGGAATTCACCCCGGGACCCTGCTATTGTCCCTCTCGTCTGACCTCTGCTACGCTAAGTTCCAACAAGGTGATCTGGAAAACGCGCCACTCGCTCCCTGGCGGGCTCCCGGACTCGCCTTTTCGCGCCCTCGGCGGCGGCTCTTTTCTCCAGGGGGGACCACCTAGCGCTCGGCTTTGCACGGCCAATTTATGGCGCTGTCAGGGGCTCGGGCGCCGCGCCCATTGTGCGGGACGCCGCGCCTGACCCCGCCGCCAGCGCCGTGTAGCCCGATTGTTCCCTCATTAGGGCGGCCGGGAGCGGCGGAAAGGCTCGCGGCCCTTTCCCACAATCGCTGACAATGTGCGACCGCAGGCTTGTCACAGTCGCAGGCGAGGAGAAATGGAGAGGATGTGCCACCGAGTGGGGCGCAAGGGACATCGCATTCCCACGCAAGGAAGGGGGAGAAAGCCACCATTCAAACACCCAAACCCAAACTGCAGACCTTGCACCGCCTGGTGTGGTTTTTTCTGGGGTTTGGGTGGCTGCTGTCAAGACTCACAGGAAATACCCTAGGGGAAGACTCCACAGCGCCTTACAAAGAACTAAATCAACGCTTGAGCCCAGGAGTTCGAGGCTCCAGTGAACTGTGATCGCACCACTGCACCCAGGCCTGGGCCCCAGAGTGAGACCCTGTCTCAAAACAACAACAACAAAAAACAAACCAAACCAACACACACACACACACACGCACACACACCCCTAGATCAAGAGTTACAAAGAGCCAGACAGCCGGCGAACTTGGGCACAGGAGAGCTCTGTGGACAGGGACAAGAAGTGCCCAGATGCAAGCGGGGCTGAACTGTGCATTCTCAGGGGCCAGGGCTGCGGCCACGTGGAGAAAGCAGGAAGGAAGCGGGCGGGGCAGTCAAGCAGGCCTAGGGCGATCAGCACTGGCACAGGCTGCCTTCACAAGCAGGAGCCATCCGCAGTGTAGCAATCTCTTTTCCAGCCTTGCTCCTAAAGGAGCCAGTTGATCTTTCTCCCTTTCGTGTTCTTTGCCCCACTGTGCCTGTTGCTGCTGTTCTTTCCCAGTGAAAATGCCTCCCAGAGAGGTGAGGCAGCCTGAACACCACACTTCCACGCTCTCACTTTTCCTCCTGGCCAACCAAGTGAGGACACTGCCCAGACAGCCCTTCTCTCTCCCCCTCCTCCACCGGCCTGTTGCGTTGAAAGGGCCTTCTCTAAAACTGCAAATAAAGAGAACAGCTTCAGAGAAACCGGGCAAAGGCTCAAGGGGAAGGCACAAAAAGGACTATCTCTGTCCTGGCGCTTAGATGTATACAAAAAGCTACGCTCAGATTCTTAGGTCTGTGAAATGCTATTTGAGTTGAAACACAATACCCGCCTACAGGGCATGCATAGAAAGTGATTTTAGGCGGCAATAATTTAGGGTAATTCTCTCTATTTTATAAACATCATTAGCTCCTCTTATGAGATAATGCAAAAAGATTCAACGTTTCTTTGCACTTTCTCAAAAAAGTGAATTCTGGGGCTAAGGCCGTAAGCCACCACATTTATTAGCAGGTGATTCAGAATTGCACACCCAAAGGAAAACTTCAAGAAGTTTCAGGGATGCTGTGCACAGACTTTTAACTTTAAAACTCTTCTCAAAACAGTGTTTTTGAATTGAAAATGTGTTTATTCCTTTAACAGAATATAAAGCTAGAATTGAAAAGAAAAGAGTTTATATTTCAAGATAAGATTTGTATAGAATATGTTGAAAGATATCAATTGTCTATATTTAAACTACGGTTGAGAAATTCTAAGTACTCCGGAATTTTAAATTATTCTTAAAACGGAACTAAAGGTATTTTCATGATGGAAAAATAATGTGAATTAAGCTTCTTAAAAAAAGACCAAGTCTCATCTTTGGGGTACATGTTGTCCTGTTATTTTGTCCGAAGCTTTCTTCACAGGGTGAAAAGGGTTTTAGGTTCTTGTGTTTAATATTAGAACAAGAACTAGGGTACAATTTGTGTTAGTTTATAAAATCTATTGCAAAGATGATTTTGATTGTGGCAGTTTTCCTTTCTTGTTTTTAGCAGATGGCTTTCTATTGACTGTTAACTTTAAAATCAAATGTGTAAAGCTTTCTATTTAAAAGAAAATGGTGATCTTAATTTGAGGTACATTGTGTGCAGTCTTAAAGTTTGTGATGGCCGGTTTATGGTGGTGGGGAGTGTTTCTTTGTAACTTTGAGTTTTCTCTGGGTCTTTAAATTTCACTGTTCTTGTAGTTCTGAGCTAGTATATCTGCACTTGATCTGGGCCCAAACATATTTTGATTGTAAATAAAAAGTCTTCTTTTATGAGGATGTTCACTTCACAGCTTGAGCAGTGTAATTTTTATACAGGTCTCAGCAATCAATAAAAAAGCCACAGGAGGAATGATTTATCTTGTTGGTTACAGAGACTGTCACCGAGAGAAATTGTAAAAGATCAATTTACACAACCTGGTGTGAGAATGTTATTGATATAACACGGTTGATCGGTTTCTGGTTGTCTGTGCGCAGGCACGGCGGAGGGAGCACCACCACCACTCGCCAAGGTCTTAATAGACTCCGCGCTCCATAAAGTGGACACAGAGCCAGTGACGGCGGAGAGGGCCCGGCGGGCGCCCACCGGCATTGGCTGCGCTCCGATTACTTCGTTAAGCAGTGTCATGCTTCTTCTTCTTCTTCTTTTTTTTTTTAAAATTTTTCCCTCCTACTGTGAGAACTGTTCACTTGGAGACTCCCTGGCCTAATTACAAAGAGCCCTTTTAACCATAGGTCACAGGACTTGGCTCTTTTGACAGGAAATAAGGAAACAAGCTACCTTCCTGGAAAAAAAAAAATTCAAACTTCTACTTCTCAAATTAGTTAAATGAAGCTTGTCGACGGTTGGGAGTTGAGTCTTATGACAGTTGGTTAATCGCAGTTGGTACATTAACTATGTTTTAACCAGAACTGTTTGGGATCTAAGTAGATTTAAAAAATAAGGCAAGCCTAGGCACTTCCCACGAAAAACACCTAAAATAACCACAAAGTTGATATTGGTTTTACTTGCTATAGGTATTACAATACGAAATGGACTCCTGTACCTTTAACACTGTAATTAAGTAAATTTACAAACATTAACATTTTTTAAATGACACTAAAGCTACTTTAAATCCTAGGAAGGCCTCTCTCTCTCTCTCTGCTCTTTCTTTTTTGATTCTACCTTCAAAATATCCTCTGTCTATATTTTTTATATTAAATATTCTCTGCAGAGTCTATCTAGTAAATATCTGGTTCCAAGTCTGTGTACACCATTCTCAAATATAAAACTTTTCAAATGAAGATAAACCTTTAGTTGAATTGGTTTATTTTCTGATTTGATTCTTTAATGTTATTATAGAAGATGGAATGTCATTTGCAGTAACATTTAAAAAACTCTGGTGCTTTTCTTATTGAAAGACTATTATAATAACAAGCAGAAATAAAGCAACCAAGATTTAGAAAAATATCACAGTGTTTTTGTGTATTTATTATTTACATTAACATATAATGTCAGAATGATAATTATAATGTGGCCTGAGTTACAAGAATATAAAAGAATAAAAAGTCTAAGAAGAAAAACTTCCAGTGTAGACTTTCAGTTATGATTTTAGTCATATTTTTTCATGTAGGTTGTCTTTCTAACAGATTCCACATTTCTGTGTGTGAG
This sequence comes from Piliocolobus tephrosceles, assembly GCF_002776525.5. Lineage (NCBI taxonomy): Eukaryota > Metazoa > Chordata > Mammalia > Primates > Cercopithecidae > Piliocolobus > Piliocolobus tephrosceles. The sequence continues at coordinate 99,966,975 of NC_045448.1, forward strand.
CGTGTGCATGTGTGTGTGTGTGCACGCGTGCCAAGTCTTTTATATTTAAACCCTGCTGTTGCCATTTTCATTTCTGTGGGAAACATACACACATACACAAAAACACACACATCTTTTACTTGGAAGATGGATGAATCCGTGCTTTCTGAACACCTACTTAAAAGGTAAGAATCAACTAGTTTTATGCATGCTATTAGATCGAATTTTAATTGCTAAATGTCCAATTAGTATTTATTTGCTTTTGTTTACAGAAGAGTGAATCAATGTGATTTTGCTTTCATATTTCTGTATATTAAAATTACATAATAGCTCTCATTGTCTTTCCATTAGCTAAAATGAGTCCTCAAATCTCTCACCGCATTCATTATAAACTGAACACAAACAAAAGACTGCTCACAAAATATGCTTCCCTTTCATTTTCCTCCTACCCAAGCTCTTTCATGGCATGTAGATATTCCTATCTCAATATCAATGATGCCTGTAATCTGGCATCAGAAAACTTTGCGCTTATTTCCTCTTCAGGGCTTTAACTGAATCAGCACTCATATTATGTAGCTGGGAAGAGCGCTGCAACTCTCCAGTGGGAGCAATGTTCCCTCCAGATCAGAGAAATAAGTCCTCGATTTTTTTCACAGCTGGAGAAGACAAACTTGCTCTTATCTTCAACTCGTGTCTTTTCTCCCCCCTAAATGCGGTTTCCATTCCGGCCACTCTCCTGATGGCTGCGGGCCCTGTGATGGTCTAGTACTGACTGTTCTCTGCCCCAGTCCTCCTCCCAGCTCCACCCTCCTAACCAGACCAGCCCCTCCCCAGCCTCCCACAGATCCAAGTTAAAATGCAATTTCCTGCTTTTGATAAGTAGACACTATCCAGCCAGAACAAAACAGAACACTCTGATACAATTGTCTCATGGCCAAAGGCAAGGGCAACTCCCACCCTTCAAGTCTCCCCTCCTTTAATCCAAGCAGGAAATGCAATTCTGATTTTTATTCCTGCATGTTTTTTAGCATTTTTTTTTTTTTTTTTTTTTTTACTATGCTCTCTGGGAACATATTGACGGGGTCTGCGCATGCAAATCTTCGAGGGATGCGAGGCCAAGATCCTAATTACAGGAACATTTCCAACAATCCCACTCACCCTATCAATGCAAACGTTTATAGATTCTTCTGATCTTGAATTCGCAACTAATCAGAAGTACTCTACTTCAAAGCTTCAGAAATGCGTTTTCATACCAGACATGATAGTCTACCAGCATGTGCCTTATTTTGGGAGGGTGCCAAACTACCTAGAAATATGGCCACATGACTTTCCATGGGAGCTAGCTGGCTGCATTCTCTCTGCTTAAGACAATCAGTTCCTATTCAATAACCATTAACCTTATTTGTTTGTCTCTGCTTTTCTTGAAGTAGCTAAAGTACATATAGTTATGAATAAAGCTGTCTAGGTTGTTTCATAGTGCATACAGTAGGCAGATGGAAGGGAGCTACATAATTAATCAACCAACATGTTTCTTCAGCATGTAAAGCACTCTAATCACCCCCAAAGGAGTAACAGAAGAATGGAAGACATGGACTTTTACTGGAAAGAGCTCATAAATTGGTTGGCAAGAAATTGTGCTCAAGAGTAAAGAGTAAATATGAAATTGGTTGAACTGACTCTATGTTTTTCAGGAGAGTGTTGATGTCAAAGATAGACATAATTTTGTTTGAAGGAAATCAGAATGGAGAGGATTAGAGATGAAGAAAGAGCATAGGAGATGGTGTGAATGAAGGAATGATTCTGCCATGGTCATGAGATGGACTCATATTATGCACTGTGTAGTGATGGGAACAAGGTGGAAGGATAGGCAGCCAGCTTGTGAAGAGTTTTAATGGGTATACCAGATGTTTAATACATGTCTAGTGATTAAGCAAATGAGCTGAGATTTCAGGTAGTAGAATGTAAACCAATGAGTAGTTCTGGGCAGTAGCATGGCTTAATGAAAGAGACCTTTTCAAGATACTGCTTAGACAGCTGTGGGCTTGCAGTCTGTTGGGGTGTGTATACGTGGCCGGAAGGAGCATGGGCAGGAGAGTGCAAAAAAGCTGCGGTGCAATGGCTGCGGTTATCAGGTGACAGATAATGAGAACCTGAAATAGAATAACAGTGGAAATGAGAAAAGGGAATGTTTCAGAAATTTCAGAGACAAAAAGAGCCTGGCCCTCAGTGGGCAGTCAAAACAAGGTTGATGATAGACTAACGTGAGTACTGGAAATGAGATGGCCCTAGATTTGGAGACTAACATCATGGTTGTGCCACTGGCGGGGAGGGATTTTCTGATTTGGTTGGGGAAGAAGTACACAATTTGGGGCAAGTATGAGGAAGAAATTGTAAGCATTTCAAGTAAAACATCCAATAGAAAGTTAGACATTGACTAGATTTTGGTTAAAAGAGTAGAACTGGAGATACCTGTGTGAAGTCATGAAGATCTTATATTGGCTTGAGTGTGGTGGCTCATGCCTGTAATCCCAGCACTTTGGGAGGCCAAGGTGGGTGGATCAACTGAGGTTGGGAGTTCAAAACCAGCCTGATCAACATGGAGAAGCCCTGCCCCTACTAAAAACACCAAATTAGCTGGGCGTGGTAGCACATGCCTGTAATCCCAGCTACTTGGGAGGCTGAGGCAGGAGAATAACTTGAACCTGGGAGGTGGAGGTTGCAGTGAGCTGAGATCACGACACTGCACTCCAGCCTGGGCAACAAGAGCAAAACTCTGTCTCAAAAAAAAAGAAGATCTTACATTAATCAGTAAATCCTGCATGTAGCCTGTATCTACATGCATTTAATCTGGGTTTGAAGAGGAACAGGCTATATTTAGTCACATAACTTTTTATTTTTAATTATGAAAGTAGTATATGCAGATTAAAGTAGCATAGAAATAGCATACAAATATAATGTATGTAATCTAAAATAAGCAAAATGAAATCTTTTTAGACTGAAGCAGGCTCTATTATTATATTTTTGGAAGTAAAAGACTCATCCCATTTTAGCATTTTTAAAATAAACCATAAAGATGTGTGGACAGAGAAATGTGAAAAATGCAACATCTCATCCTGCTAAACAAAGTGCCCTATAATGAAAGTTCTCCACACTCACTCATGTTTCACAACTAGGAGTTTATGAACACTGAAAAAAATCTTTTGAGGAAAAAAGGAGTTGAGTGAGTGATTGATGTAATAAAAGCAGGACTCAGGGTCAAATGACCAGGCAACACATTTCAGGCATGTAACTAGGCACCATGGTGCTTCTCAAAGCCTGGTTTGTTTAGGAGAGCTATGTTCTTTCAAACAGTACCTTTACTTCAATCTTTGCCAAAATTAACAGTAGGAAATGAAAAAAATATATAGAAGTTATTTATGTGACAAGCATTCTAATGACAATGAAAAGTTAACTATTGACAGTATTGCCAGCTCAATTGTGAAAAGAGTATTTCGTATAATGTTTTAATTTCAATTTGAACTGACACCACTTAAGACTGAAGTAATTGATATTGAGTAAAACTGAAAAATAGCAACAAACTAGTTGTAATAATAACACCGTGAAACCCTTTTAAAAGCAAATGCATAGAGTCATAAGTGACAGTCCTCTCCTTTCCAGAAGGCTTGATCTGATCTTGGGTGAAAGAACTCTACATTATTTGTGAATTAATGATAGGAAAACTAAAGTTATAATAGGAGAGACCTACCAGACATAGGCACAAGAACAAAATGAAAAAGGAAAGAAAAATATATTTGTGACAAAATGCTTAGGGCTCATTTAAAATTCTATGACACAGTAGATGAGGACATCTGACCTGCTGAGATTAATTGAAAGCACTTTCAAATTATTAAACCTCGAGCTTATTTTAAGTGTGAGGTCGTATGAATATCCTAAAAATCTTTGTAATCAAAAAACAGTTATATGAAGCCAAAGAATACTGATATCCTCAAAGAGAAACAAACAAATTTGATCCATGAATGTAATAGAAAAGACTATTCATGTTTAAGAAGAATTCATAGGAAATTAAGAATAGAAGAAAATGTCCCAGACATAAGGGGGGGGGGGGGCTTATTAGAAACCAGACCCTGTGAACTTCTAGACACATAGGTTTCAGAGTCAGGAACAAGACTAGAAGCCCTCTCTCACTGCTAGGTCTAGGCAAAGCAATAGGATGAACACAACAGAAAAGAGAATATAAAACAGAAGATAAGGCAGCAATAGTATTAAATAAGGCTTATCATTTTGGGTGCACTTTTATTGACATGAATGGGAAGATCTACTCAGTTTGGATTTATGGATTTTTTAATCAGGAGATTCCAGTGAGTAGTGGTACTGGTCCTTATTTTAAAAATTGTGGTTATGTACACATAACAAAAAATTTACATTTTTAGCTATTTTTAAGTTCACAGTTCAGTGGCATTCACATTGTACTTTCAAGTTGTTGGGCAACCATTGCCACCATCTATCTCTAGAACTATTTTATCTTTCCAAACCAGACTCTACCCGTTAAATACCAACTCCCCTTTCCTCCCTCCTCCCTCCCCTCCCAACTCCCATTCTATTTTCTGTCTCCGTGAATCTACTCTAGGAACTTCATATAAGTGGAATCATATGGTAGTTCTCTTTTTGTGACTGTCTTACTTCACTTAGAATAATATCTCAACGATTTATCCATGTTGTAGCCTGTGTCAGAATCTTCCTTTTCAAGGATAAAATTTCATTCTTTGTATAGCCCACGTTTTGTTTATCCATTCAGCTGTTGACATACGGGTTGCTTCCACCTTTTAGTTATTGCAAATAATGCTGCTATGAGCACGGGTGTGGAAATATCTTTTTGAGATCCTACTTTCAATTTCTGCGGTATGTACCCGGAGGTGGGATTGCTGGATCATACGGTAGATCTACGGTGAATTTTTTGAGGCCGCCATACTGTTTTCCACATCAGCTACACCATTTTACACTCACATCAGCAATAAAAAGGGTTCTAATTTTTCTACAACCTCACATCCATCTTTCTTTCTTCCTTTCTCTCTTTCTTTCTTTTTCTTTCTCTCTCTTTCTTTCTTTCTTTCTTTCTTTCTTTCTTTCTTTCTTTCTTTCTTTCTTTCTTCCTTTCCTTTCTTTCTTTCTTTCTTTTTCTTTCTTTCTTTCTCTTTCTTTCCTTTCTCTCTTCTCTTTCTTTCTTTCTCTGTCTTTCTTTCTCTTTCTTTCTTTCTCTTTCTTTCTTTTCTTCTCTTTTTCTTATTTCTCTCTCTCTGTCTCTCTTTCTCTCCCTCCCTCCTCATTCCCTCCAACCCTCACCTCCCCTCCCTCCCTCCCCTCCACTTCCTTTCCCTTCTCTTCCCTATTTTCTTTCTTTTCTTTCTTTCTTTTTCTCTTTCTTTCTTTGTTTCTTTCTTCCTTCCTTCCTTCCTTCTTTCCTTCCTTCCTTTCTTCCCTTCTCTCTTTCTTATTTCTCTCTCTCTCTCCCCCTCCCTCCTCATTCCCTCCTTCCCTCCCCTCCTCTCCCTCCCTCCCTCCCCTTCACTTCCCTTCCCTTCTCTTCCCTTTTCTTTCTTTCTTTCTTTCTTTCTTTCTTTCTTTCTTTCTTTCTTTCTTTCTTTCTTTCTTTCTTTCTTCCTTCCTTCCTTCCTTCCTTCCTTCCCTTTCCTTTCCTTTTCTTTTCTTTTCTTTTTCTTTTTCTTTCTTTATAACAGCCATCCTCATCTGTGTAGGCCCTGGTGCTTTAGAATCCTCCTTTCTGTGTGAATCGGGGAACACATCATTTATTTTCAGCCAATTGCTTCCTAAAGATAAAAATCTAAATATATGTTGAGGAAGCACAAATCCCAAATGGTGAAGACTAGCCCTGATTCTTTCCTTTTGCAACAGAGTAAGATGTAGTCATGCAAGCATGATGTCATATGTGCCTGTGCATGGAGAAAAGAGCCCATAGGCAGGACTTTCCATTGCCTTGAAGGTACTAAAGCACTAGATTAGCGTGGTCTTGTTTCATTTCAGAGCTTCTCTGACTAGCTCTTTGAAATCTAAAGAAATGAGGACATTATATTTATTATTAAGGACAATCGCATTACCTGGTGCTTAGTGAACTCTCCTTTCTTCAGACACTGAGATATATACTCACTTTTTTTTTTTCCAGTGATTTCTCTTCCTCCCTCTCAAACCCTCCACTTTCATACTCAGTTGAGAAACAGAGAAGTTATTTCTCTTATTTATACACACTATATTTTATACATACCTTTTTTTTTTGTATCAATTCTATACCAACTCCCAATACGCTTCAGTCAGGTGGCTTTCAAATCAAGCTGAAGGACTAGGTCATTGTCAACTGCCACTTGTGTTTCACCACTTCAGGAAAAGAACCCTTTCCCCATCTTTTGGGAACTCCACATGTGTGTCTTTATCCAAAAGCTCTGAGAATCCAGCCCCTGTGATTGGCCACAGTGCCCAGTACATGTGGAAGGAAAGAAGGCTACTCAGAAGAGAGCACACAGGCCTGTGATGTGACTAAGAAGAGGCAGAGGGAGTGGACAGGGTGTCATGGGGATGGAACTCATGGAAACAAAGAAATCTGGAGCGTGGGGTTCCTAGTAGGAGAACGTTGGAAAGCAGGGTCAAGAATTATGGGAAATTTAATGTTTTCCCAGTAGGCAATGGGCTACTGGGGAGGGACTTTATAAGCATCACTAGTCATGTCTGATGTTTGAGTCAGGGTAATGTTTTCTAACAGTGAATACTTTTAATCATCTATTGGGCACAAAGGGTGAATTGGCTTCCTAGGAAACACAATAAAGATCGGATATAATCCTTTGCCTTCACAAGCCTATAGTGCAATAAAGTAATGCCCAAATGCAAGTGAAGCTATGCTATATATATATACACACACACACACACACACGCACACACACACACGCACACACACGGATAGTAGGGACATAATTTCAATGTATGCTCTTAAGACACAGCATTTATAAAGTGCTCATAGAAATCCTCTTACCTGAGCTATATTATTTGAACAAATTATCTTAGGTAAATATAATGATAGAGATGAATTTTTCCTACAGTTTCATCATAAAAATATTGTAGAAGGTTGTGTTTTCAAGTATGTCTTAATGATCTTGATAATAATGTTATAAAATGTAAATCCTTTGTATCGCTTGTGCGTTTTTTTCCAACATAGAAAGGCATGCTGGGGAGCACTCACTACGCTATGCTTTTATTATAAAATAGATATGGCCAATAAAATTATTTAATAAGTATATTTGAAAACAAATTCAAAAAAGAAAACACTTTAAATAGTGTCTTGCTATTTTCTCCATGAAACTTCAGAAGAATTGCACTAAATACAGCAGATAAAAGACACAGCTCTTATCTAAAAAGAAATGTCTTACATTAATAGGATATGCTGATTCACTGTTCCTTTATTTTAACAGCATGAACATTTAAACCTTCTTTCAAAACAAAATGAAGAGAGAGAGAGAGAGAGAGAGTTTGAATGGGGGAAGATAGTCAAGAAAAGGGACTACCAAGGAAACCCTTTTGCTTCCAATAGGTCTTAATGTTTCTATCTGAAGTTTTCTAGTGTGTTATGAAAAACTACAGATTTATCTTTTGCCGTTTTCCCAAAGGAGGCTGACCCAAATCCAGCAGCAGCAGTTGAAAAATTTCTCTAAGCTTTATCAAATGGCCCCTACAGAGTCCAGCTTAAAATTAAAAGTTCCCCTGCCAGAGGGAATATATGTGACTTTAATAACTGAAATGTGTTTTTACTTTCTATTACAGAGGTCAAAAGGTTTCTAAACAAACCAAATTTATCAATTATTTAGAGCTGATTTCTTCTGAAGTGGTATTTCTGAGATATTATTTGGTGGATAAATTCAATGTTCTAGGGCCAACAGCAGCATTTTATTCATGACAAATTTCCACTAAACTGAATTTTCTGGGGCAACTTAATTTCCACTATCGTGTTTGCACTGTAGAAATATCATCTGAACTGTTATAATGCCTAACTACTGGGCTTTTCAAAGGAAAAATTCCGTATGAGCATGCTTGTTCAGCACCCCTCCCCCGGCTTTCTGTTTATTGCCTAAGAAATGAACTGGCTTCTCTATCTACTGGGATTTAATTTTTTTTTTAACAATTTTTTTTTTTTTTTTTTTTTTTTTTAGCTCCTGGAACATTTTTCAAAACCACAGAGACACCTTTAGAGTTAAAAGCAATGTCTAAAACTACATTGTCATCCTAGCGCCTGAAGAAAATGAGACTGTTGTCAAGATTTTGATTAAAGAGATATTTTTAAATGAGGGAGGCATAGGTTTGCACACCCACATGTATGTGCCAACAAACACACATGTGCGTGTGTGCGTTGGGAGGAGGTCAGGGCCTCTTCCTAAGAATTCTTCTGGAATCTTGATGGACCCCTTGGTTTAGGTCTCTATGTTAGAGAATTCAATAACAGTTTATAGAGCAACTGCTCTTGATTCTTCACACAGTGCATAGCCCATGTAAATATTATGTTTATTATATACTAACTAAACATATATTGGGTTTCTGCCTAAAGTCTGCCATTTGGTGTATGCAGAAAACATTATAGAACAGTTCATAAATTCATTTGAAGCTGTGTTAAATGAAAGCAGCCATCCAGAAGCTGAAATTTTTTCATCTTTAAAATAGCAGCCTTCCCAGCTCTAACGCGGTACGTTTATTCATGCTGGTGAATGCAACGCACCAAAGTAATCAAGGAGCTGGGCTGCATATTCCGCTTAAATGAAAGCAAATTTTGTTAAGGTGAAAGACTGAGTTATATTTCCCTTATCAATATGGGTTTTTATCGTATTGTTGTTGTGGTTATTATTATTATTATAAATTCGGAAGGAAAAAAAAAGCCTTTCCTTCTCTGACTCTCTGATACCTATTAGCCTGTTCAAGATGGAAATAACAGCAATTAGGTTTTCCAGACGTCCGCTGATAAAAGACAAATGAAAAATGAAGGAGGAAGAAAGGAACGGGGCAAGCACAGGCAAGCCATTTACCTTGCAGGGAGTTGGATGGCTGGGGGTTGTCAGAGCTGGACAACTTTTACCTCTGAATGACTGGCTGACATCCAATCAGAACCTGCAAAGTCCCCAAGAGATACTTTTCATCCTTGCATGGGCATGATGGACTGTGGGGTGAGTTGGTGGGCTCAGGTCAGATTCCCAAGGGGACAGACTTCTCCTTCAGGACTGAGACCCATGTGAGGACTGACTGAAGGGTTTTGAACTCTGACCTGTACACTTCATTCCTGGAATTGGTCCAGGGTAGGATTGCTGAATACAACTCCAAACATAACACTGGGATTTTTGCCAGCTCACTGCGTCAACAATTTCAACCCTGCAGAAACAGATGACTTTAGTGTTCTATGCCACTGTTGCCATTTTTATTGCCTCATCGAAGTGTATGTATTAAAGTACCTTTGATTGTAAGTGAAGCTTGGAAATTAATACTACAAAAAACAAAATTGGGTTGTCTTGGTCACACTCTTTGCAGGGATATTTGAGGGTGAGGATTTTTTATCGAATCAATACACAGACATTTTTTGCTCCATGAAGGCAGAGATTTTTGTCTGTTTTGTTTACTGACATATCTTTAGCACCCTGAACGGTAGCAGGCATGTGATATAAACTCAACAAAGATCTGTTGGCTGAAGGGAAGAATCAGTTGTTTGAACAGTGATTTTAAACCTAAAATGTGCTTTGCTTTTCCCAAGCAACCATCATTGAACTGGAAATTGAAGGCTTCTGTTTCCATACGTTAAAGCAGTTGAGCCTTTACTCCTTGTCCATGAAAAGAAACTTGAGTCTACACAGGCAGATCCTAGTTTGACTCTTTGACCCTGCTTATGTAAAATATTCTTTTGAGAGCAGCAGGTTCCAACAGTTGCTCTAACATCACGTCAATGTTTGATAAATTCTCCCTTGTGGAGAATCAAGTGCTAACACAGGGAAGCCTTCTTTTCTTTCTGGTTGTAAACTTTTTAGGAATTGGTATTTGCAGTTGCTTAGGTATCTTGGAGCTCCATGGTGACACTTCCTTATGAGGTTACAGCAATCAGGTCCATAAAAATATTGACTGAAACTCAGAGATGCCAGAATGTTTAGTTCTTTCACTGATGCTCTTTCTACACATCATTTGAATGGCTTGGCTGGACTGAAATTCCTGCTGAAGCCTATACACTTTAGGTCCCTAGCTGGGTACTCACTGAGTAAAGAATGCACCTTCTCACCCTCAGAAGGCATACCCAAGGCCTGGATCTTGATGCTGTTAAAATATCACGTGATCCCATGTCCTTCTTTTTTCCAGTCTGTTTTCAATGCCTACACTATGCAGGTATTTGATTTTGGAGATGTAAACACAGATCATGGATATACTGATTTTTTTCCATCCTCAGCTTATGTCTTGGTTGACAATCTTACGTCTTATATCTGTGGTTGACAATCACGTGTGGGATATGGGTCATGCCAGTGCTTTGAAAATCTCAGTAGAAAGGTGAGGTGTCGGATCAATGCCTGCCTTCTTTTGCTGCCTAGCAGGAAAAGCTATATTCCAAACAAGGACAAATGGGGACTGAGTACCCACCTTGGTTTCTGAACCTAACCAGAGGACCCTCTTGCCAAGTATGTGATTCGAAAAGGCAGTAGAAAGGGTAAGTGTGACAGGCAAGTAGGATACTGCCCAAGCTCTTCCCTTGCCCACCAAGTTCGTCCTGGGGTAAAGCAGAGTCTGAGAAGTCATTTTGAATATTATCAACTGCTAAGGCAGCACCTCTGATATAAATCCCCCTGGAACTTCCATATCCTGCCCTTCACCATTGGAAGTCTCAGCCAGGCTCTGGTAGAAAGCACAAAGGAAAACAGAACCTGAAAACGAGAGGGTGTTCTAAGTTCCTGCCTGGTCAATCAATCAGTTCTTACAGTCCATCTTGATTCTAGGTAAGGAGAGAATGGAGCCCTTTAGGCTTTGGCTAAACTGTACCATTTACCAAGCTGGAGAAAAATTTGAAACAATGTATGGATCCATTTTTAAGAAATTTGACTGTAATAGAACATGACATTATGTAAAGACAAAATTAAGATGTCAGCTTTTGGAATGATGCTTATTATTTTTATTATTACTGTTAATATGATTTTCCACTTAGAGAACATTTACCTAAGTACAGGAAAAAAGTCAATAATATGTGGCCAATTGGGCTTTAAACATCATCTTTCGTTGTCTAATCAATAAATAATTAGCCAATTAGCATACTCGTGTCTTTGCATGAATAACACATACTCTTCTCTTCCTTCTCTCTCTCTCTCTCACACACACACACCCCCCTACTGACAGGACAAATATATTGTCACACCAGTATATATAAAGAGGTTCACAGAAACATAAAGAATCTACGAATGTGCCAGGCCCTGGCAGTACTGTCTCTGTCCATGTGAATTATTTCCCCCTATTTTTGTCCTCAGATCCAATGTAGCAACCTAGTCTCCAACACTTATCATGTAGGATGCTGTCACCATTAGTGGAGGTTTTACACCTAGTTTCGGCTGGCTTGTAAAATTTGCTCAGTGAATTTTTTTAGTGTATTTGGATTCAAGTTTCTATTGATAAATATTTTACCCAGTTGTCATGACTATCTTAGCATAGAGACAAACAGATACTAGATTAATCCAAGTGTTATTAGAGACAAGCCAATAACTTCTAGAGAGAAGTGTTGATTTTACTTGCAAACATAGAACTCGTAAGCCATTCAGCATCCGAAGACTTCGATGGTGGAAGCAATAAGGACTTGTCTTTCAACACAAATGGCAGCCAAGAGTCCCTGGGTCGCTCTCTGTTTCGCACATACTTTAAAAAATAATAGAAGTTCTGAGGTCATGTAACTCTATCTTTCATTATTGCCAGTCCTTTCAGGGCACACAAGATTTATTCAAAAAACCAAAAACATCCCCATGTGGGACAACCATGGAGTGAGGTGGGGCAGCTTCACCAAGGACCTCCACCTACATATCTCTGTGTTGCAGTCTTAAGGGTCACCCTCAGTTGGTCACTCAGAAGGGATGAATTCTTTGTAGTCCATTTTCTTTGGAAAACCTTCTATTATGAGAACATCGTGGCTGGGTGCGGTGGCTCATGCCTGCAATCCCAGCACTTTGGGAGGCTGAGGCAGGTGGATCGCTTGAGATTAGGAGTTTAAGACAACATGGTGAAACCCCGTCTCTACTAAAAATACAAAAAATTAGCCAGGCGTGGTGGTGCACGCCTGTAGTCCTAGCTACCTGGGAGGCAGGCGGGAGAATCGCTTGAACCTGGGGGGCAGAGGTTGAAGTGAGCTGACGTTGTGCCACTGCACTCCAGCTTGGGTGACAGAGCAATACTTTGTCTCAAAAAAGAAAAAAAAAAAACAAAAGCACAAAACAAAACACACACACACACACACACACACAGATCATCATGGTCATAGCCACTGTTGGATCCTGAATACCTAGTAGGTGTCAGGTGCACCAGACCCACTTCAGGATCTAATCTCCCAGCCTCCAACTTACCACCTCTGAGAAGAAGTTATTATTTGTTGGTTTTACTGCAGAACGCTGTTTTTGCAGTGGGTAAAGCCACTGTAAGTTCAAATTAGGCTCCTGGGTTTGCTTCTCTCTGGTACTCTGTTTGTCCTTTCCTGCTGGCTGCAGATGGGGTAATCAGACTGCTGGTCTACCTCTCCCTCCAACAGCCCCATCGCCACTCCATCACACACAACCCCTGGCCCTTCTCCATTTCCTGTGGCTGGTGTGATGTCAAGCAGGGAACTCTGCTTTCTCTTCTCTTGGTTGTGCCCAGACACTCTAATCTCTTGTATCCACTGCTCTTCTTGGAGGAAGACTTAACTAACAGATTGGTTTTGGGGTCTTGCCACTGTTCCAGACGCATGGTCAGGGCAGCTACTTTCATCTTATTTGCCATTGCCATTGAGGTTTACCTGCCCCGCAGGCATCTGTGTGTAAGACTTGTTGTGTTTCTGGCAGGATTCAGGTGCTCTTGGGGTCCTTGGCCTGGTACTGTCAAGGGCTCATCTTAGCCTTTATCTGATTCTTTACCTTTCCCATCTCCTAGTGGTCCTGCTGGGTCTCAGCATCTTTATTTGACAGGTAAGGAAGCAGGTTCAAGATTTGCTGGATTTCCCTAAATGGGAAAATAAAAAACAAAAATGTAATCAAAACAAAAACTGCCATTTCAGCATTTATCAGCACTATAACAATCATGAGGCAGCCTGAGAGAGAGTTAACGATGTGGCGGGGTTGTGAGTTTGGGTTGTTGGGGGAGGCTTAGAAAAAGCAAAGAGCATTCTGGCTCCAAGTTTATTGCATCCTGTGTTGAGGGCACAACAAACTGATTTAACTCTCAGCAGTGTGAATCAATCAAGGATTATTTCTAAGAAATTTTATCCACCCACTATACCAACCATGCTTGTACTTATGAAAACCTTCTCATTCCATGGACATTTATATTTTTGTGAATTAAAAATTGAGGCTCTGTTTGCATGGGCTAAATAAAAAAAAATCACATCATTTACCCAAGGAGTAGTTTTCCAAGATATTATAGCTTGGTGTCAGAGCCCAGCGTAGATTGTAACAGGAGCAAGTGGAGGCCCGAGCAGTTACAGCTTACGGAAATGCTCAGTGATGGAATGGCTCCAAGAATTGCTTTGACATACTTTGCACATTTGCACACACTGTTACTAGCCCATTTGGTGCCTTTGCGCAAATTAGGAAAACATGCTCCTTTCTCCAGTAATGACCCAGGCCCATGCCCAATCGTAGGGCTTCATGAGCCCAGGGTGGGCTGTGTTTCAAGTGTCCTTGTACAAGCAATGTCCACAACTCTGTGGCAGCCTCTTACCTTCCAGGCAATAATAATAATTCCCTATCTTTCCATGGTGCATCAAAGCAATTGCACAAATGCCTTCTCATTAATTCCTGGAGCAATCTTGAGTGAATGGAGCAGAGATCCTTATCCTCATTTTAGAGTTATGGGAGCAAGATACAGAGAAATTAAGTGACTTCCCCAAAGCCACACCCATCCTAGATGACTCTGACTAGAAACAGAGGCTTCTTGACCTTTCGCTATATTCTTTCTAATTCGTTGAGCATTGTGCAGGCCAGAGGCCATGCATCCATTCATTCATTTAGTCATTAGCCATTCAGGATTGCAAGTTCTTGAGGGAAGGAGATTTGCCGCATTCATCTGTGTGTTCTGCAAACCTATCATAGTATTTGACATATACTAAGCATGCAATGAGTGTTTGTTACATGAATGACAGAAAACATTGGTTGTTCTGCTTGTGTCATTACAAAATGTGTGCTGTTAATACATGTGGCTGCAAATGAGGACTGTAATGCTTCGCCACCTTTTTTGCTGCCAGACTGTGGGTGTGGTCAGCATCATCTAAGCCCATTTGTTGTGCTGCAAAAGCCAGTTCCCGGCTGAATTGGTCAAAGCTCCATGGAAAAGGGAAGAAGGCAGGTGAACGCCTAGACTGCTAAATAGACCTGCAGTTCTGAGAGGCTGCTTGGAAAGTAATGAATTACACTTTCTGCCACCTTCAGAAAACTGATGTTATTGAAAGAATGAAACCACGGAGGCAGTATCTGAGAACTTGGGCTCCTTTTAGAGAAGATGTATGATCACTGAGGTTTTAGGCAGCATTTCCCCCTGTTTATTGCCTGATAATTTACCTATCATATCTGTCAGGTCCTTCAGAAAACAGAAAAATAACCTTGGAAGGCTCAGAACAAGCCAGCTCAGAACACTCCCCATGCCACTGGTCGGGTTATTCATAACGTTTCGTTAGAATCTTTGGAATCTCAAAGAGGAGGAGACTTGACTTTTCCGAGTGTCCTCAGCAATGTCAGTTCTTCTCTGGAGATGCTTGCAAGATCAAAGGTGAAGCGTCAGTGTTCGTTAGCCAAATGGGTGCAGTCAGTCCTTCTAAAAATGAAGGGCCTTTTGTGACTAAGTCACAGCCAAAATAGCGGAAATCGCACCCAAGTTTATTTTCCATAGGTCTAAAAATATGGGGAACCAGTGAGTTACTCTTATGCAGCTCATAATAATGTCATAATTGAATGATCTATAAACAGCATTATGCAAAGGAACATGGAACAAATGCAGCTGAATGCTCTTCTATTGGAATCTTTTCTTTCTCACAATTAAATGTCATTATGAGGGATTCTACTCTATTTTATACGTAATCAGGATTTGTAAAGTCTCAATATAAACAACATTTTTATTTGATCAGAGTTCATTATGAGAAGCACTACTGTATAGAAAAATGTCTGAAATTACACTCTGGACTAGGAGTTGGAATTTACTAAATGGAAGGGAAAAAATGGCTGCCTCGCCAAGCATGCATACCTTTGCAATCTGGTGCATTTCCTTATGTGGCCTTGCCCAGGCTTATAAACCACTGGAATCAATTTCTTTTAAAAACACGTTTTTCAGAAACTTATTACGCACTTTAGAGATATATTATATACCTTCAGCAGCAAAAGAAGAAAAATTACAGGTGGAAAAGCAGCCCATTTTTCTAGCAGCTGAAAATGATGCTGTGTACTAGTCACAGGGGAACAGTAAAAATTACACTCCGACAGCAACAGGGCAGAAGCCCACAAAGGCACAGCCGAGCGAGTGGCACAGCTAGGGAGTGCACTAATAAATCAAGATAATTCTCTGCCTGCCTTGAACTTAGACCCGGCTACAATTCACTGGTACAGCCGGAAAAAAAAAAAAAAAAAAAAAAAAAAAAAAGTCTGTTAGTGGAATTCAGCTTTACTGGGGGGACGTGATTAGTCATTGGGCAGATTGAGCCTCGATTGCATCTAAATGGTCCACTTTATGAACCATTTATCTTCTGCTCAGACCATTTTCATTACACCAAAAACTGATGCTGAGCCACCAGCTGTAAGATACAGCCTGGTGAAAATTAATAACCTTTTTTTTTCCCCCTTCTGCAGGACTCCTGCATATGTGAGCAGGAGCATTTATCCCTGTTTTGTTGCTATTTGCATCCCAGCATCCTGGCAGTCTTTCAATTTTCTCAAGTCTCTTAGCCTTTGCCCCCTGTTTCGCTTTTGCAACACAAACAATCCATCCTGTGCATTTAAAATTCTCTTAGCGCCCTGACATCACGATATAGCCTTAGAGCAGGGAGCAGTTTACACAGAAAGGGCTCTTATTAATTCCTCTGTCCTGCCTTCCTGCTAAAATATAGGGATCTTGAGATTACTGCTGGGTCCCTTAAAGACCATTTAGAGCTGTGCAATTTAAAAAAGGAGACCTTTATTAATACCTGCTTAGGCTACTGACTGCGGGGAGGGCAAAGGAGGTCTGGCTGTGATGGAAGATAGTCTCTTAGTGAAGCAGAGTCACGTGACTGATAATTCAAGGCAGCCTATTGAGCTTTGCATAGCCACTGAGATATATGCTGATATGATTACAATAACATACAACGAAATTATGGCGTATTAATGGTGCTTAACCACTGTTAGGCATTAAGCAGAATTAACATGAATCTTTTTCTGGGCAGACATAGTTTTGATAGGGCTGATTAAGAATTTGGCTATCTAAGGAAACTCATTATAGTATTAATTAGGATACAATGAGCCCAAACTGTGTTGTTTTGGCTTATTTCTGCAGGGGCCCACATGTTTGGGGAGAAGCTTGGAGCTCATCGCATCAGCCCTGGAGTTGTTGGATGCCATACAACTTTTGTTTTCTCAAACAGATTTTGAAGTGTCGTCTGTCTTTTTCCTCTTTTGAAACATGCGGAAACTATTTTGATGACTAGTTTTCTTTATTCATCACGAAGGCCAGCCTGTCACTAGAACTGCTAATAAGTTTATAGAAAAATATTTTATGTCTGCAGGTGGATTATGTGATTTTTTTAACTCTATAAAAGAGATTTGGTTTTTGAAATCTTGTACATTTTAGGCAGTAGAGGGAATGGGGACCTTGGTTGTTTTACAGGGAATGGGGATCTTGATTGTTTTACATGTGTGACTATATTACGTTTTACGAGTTCTTTTCTTCAATATTTAACATGTGATGGAGGAAATAGGGTATATACTCCTTTTCCACTACAGCCTGCATTTGGTAAGGAAAGAGATTCATGGTCTCTTGAGATCTCTTTGGAGTCTCGAGTTGGCTTCCTCTGCTGGACCAGATGCTCAGCAATGACATTTTAGGAAACGCCTCTTGAGAGAGACTTTGGTGGTGGGGACTTGAGGTCACAATGAGTCCCTAGCCAAAAGGAAGATGAACAGCAACAGTTGTGGAGCAGGTCTTCCCCTTTCTCGGCACAGGTGTGTGGAGCGCACCCTGCAGCCAGGACTGTGGTGTGGCTGTCTGCTTCACTTTGATGAGCTCCAGGCTCCCTTGCTCATCTCTGTAGTTGCAATGAGCCTAGTTGATGTGCATCAATTACTGTGATGGCCAAATGGAACTGATGGGCTGTGTCCATTCATTTTGTCTAGACATGGCTTCAATTGACCAGCTGGGTGTGCCCAGCCTGTTCGCCTGACAGCTGCTAACTGTCAATGGGCCATATGTAGCCATGGGAAGTTGCAGGCTTTGGAATGCTCAAGGGCACAGACCAAACTCCTTAGGGAAAGTTCTTCCACAAGGATGGCTGGAGGCTCTGATGAACCTATTCTCAGCAGTCTTCCTTTTCAAAAACTTCTGGCCGAAAGGGCAGTGGCTAACCCCAATTAAATACCTTCATGGCCGAACAACCATTGTCGAAACTCTACGAAGTACTAATGTCTCACAGCAAAGGAAAGCCCAGGAGCCTTGACACGTGTTCCTAAAATCTTTGGTGCTGCTTGCCTCAGAGGCCTCTCCTCAAGTGTCTGGATCTGGCTTTAAGTTTAGAAGTTGAAAGAGCGAAAGACAATTTCCTGGCCTCTTAACACAATAAGCTCCATGAAGTTGTCACCAGTGAGAGAATGCAAAAGTACAGCCATTCTTTAAAAAATAAATAATTACAGCATGACATTTTGGGATGCGAAGTAAGCATTAACATTGATCTTGCTTTTTTTGTGCTGATACTTTTCTTTAGACAAAGTTGATGAAACATGAGGGCACTTCCAAAGAATGTCTCCTCTTTGTATCATAAAATATGGCAATTGAGGAATTGTCTTTGAGGAGAAATATTTATTACATTTTAATGTTTGTATTAAAATAGTGCATAGTTATGATGTGGCATTTAGAAATCTATATAGCAGCAACACTAGAGGTGCCACAAAATGATGCTTTTTCATGTAATGACTTTCTTTGCTCCCACCAATACGAGATGTCTACCCATGCCAGGAGCAGTTAACTGGTGGTAATTTTGATAGCCAGACCTTGGTGAATACAGTTTAACAAAGAGATAAGGATCCAGGGAGATATAGTACAAGCAAATTAAAAACAATAAATTGAGCCTAGTGCGGTGGCTCACGCCTAGTGCGGTGGCTCACTGGGAGTAATCATTTACTCCCAGTACTTTGGGAGGCCAAGGTGGGCGGATCACTTGAGGTCAGGAGTTCAAGACCAGCCTGGCCAACATGGTGAAACCCCGACTCTACTAAAAAAAACACAAATATTAGCCAGGCGTGGTGGTGGGCACTTATAGTCCCAGCTATTCAAGAGGCTAAGGCAGGAGAATGGCTTGAACCCAGGAGGCAGAAGTTGCAGAGAGCCGAGGTCGCACCACCGCACTCCAGCCTGGACAGCAGAGAAGGACTCCATCTCGAAAAACGAAACAAAACCAAAAAAAAAATCCCAACCAACTAACAAACAACAACAACAAAAAACCCAAATGAATTGGACACAGCTTCATCTGACACAGAATATGTAGATAACAAAAGCAGGCTGGGGATGGTAGGTGGGGCAGGATGGCGGTGTCTTCCTCTTTCCTTATTTACGCATGGGTGTTCCACCTGTCCTTCCACGAGGCATATGCCATTTCAGCAGGGTCCAGGGGCCATCATCAACAAGGACTGGGCTCCTAGAGACATCATGGAAGGTGACCAAACACCTCCTCAGAGGCGTGGCCAGTTCAATAGAAGCTGAAAGTAAAGCAAAGTTCTTTGCTGGGGAACTGTTGGGGGAGGCCAAGGGCACTTAAAGGGAGTGAAGTAGGAGAAGTTTCTTCCTTTTGCTTCTGGAAAGGAAGCAAAGGAGGTCATTTTATTACCTCCATGTAAGCATTAGGGTGAGGGCCCCTACCTGTTATTTATATATGTCCATTTAAGAACTAGACCTTTACAGTCATTTTTGGAAACCATGTGTGAGTTAGAGGTGACTTTCTGAGATTATGAATCAAATAAAATCAAAGCCTTCTTATTAAAGGCACCAACTCAGCAGCTTGGTAGGCAAATGCCACTTTGGTCAATGTTTACTGAGTTCTTGCTACATTTCAGACACAAGGGTATGGTCTGGAGATACAGAGAACAGATAAAAATTTATTGTTCTCAAAGTCATCGGTCTAGTAGGAGAAGAGACCCCTATATCACTAATCACTACAATGGGGAAAGTACCGCAAAAATATTAAGGACAGAGGCTACCGAGCATATCCGGCAGACAATGGGTGAGGCCATCGGGTCAGGATGGGCTTTCAGGAGGCTGCAGGTGGGCTGAGGGGTAGTCCGTTAGGATTACTAAGAAGGCCCCAGGCAGAAGGACCAGCATGTGCACAGGCAGAGTGCTGGGGCTCAGTCACGCTGATAGAAGCCAACAGTTCTGGGTTGGGGAGGGAAGCAAAGCTCGTAAACAGTGTTCACCTAGAGGAAATGGGAGACATGGGGAATTTTACGAAGTGGAGACACATGCACAGATGAGTGTGTCAGCCTTTTGGGAGCTGTAGGGTAGAGAAGGCAGTGCGCTAGGAGGATGCAATTGCGTTTGCTAACTCCTTGTTGCCACCACGACTCCTGTAAAATGCTGTCCTTTGAAAATCATGCCATCAGTTCGGCCCTCTCCATCCCTTCGCATTCACGTCCTCCTCCCCTTGTCCTTTGAGGGCTTTAGTCCCTGCTCTCAGCCTTCTTTTCATCCCTCTTTCTCCCAGCATCCTGGGGGACTGCAATAGTCATACTATTTAATGTTCCTTCCATCAACCCAAGCTCCTATCCAATCTTGTGATCCTCCTGCTCAAACCTTTCCGTGGATCCCACAGTTTGCAGAATGGCACTGGCAGGATATCTACTGATGTTCATGGTTTTGTCTCCACAAACCTCTCTGATGGTGTCTTCTGCTTCCCCAGTGTAGCATGTCAAGATGCTGGGACTCTGGGTCAGGTGGAAGCAAGAGTCATGGATGAGCAGAGGCTTTCGGTTGTGTACGTTATCTGGTCATAAACACATATGGGTTGTAATCCCAGCACTTTGGGAGGCCGAGACGGGCGGATCACGAGGTCAGGAGATCGAGACCATCCTAGCTAACCTGGTGAAACCCCGTCTCTACTAAAAAATACAAAAAACTAGCCGGGCGTGGTGGCGGCGCCTGTAGTCCCAGCTACTCGGGAGGCTGAGGCAGGAGAACGGCGGGAACCCAGGAGGCGGAGCGTGCAGTGAGCTGAGATCCGGCCACTGCACTCCAGCCTGGGTGACAGAGAGAGACTCCGTCTCAAAAAAAAACCACATATGGGTTACTAGGTTTTTAGTAAAATGTTCCTGAGTCCAAATTATCCTCATCCAAATTTTAGATATTTATGCCTAGGAAATACAGGGTCAACAGATTAAAAAAAAACAAAAAAAGCAGCATGAATAAATAAATGATGGAAACATTGCTGTTAAAAAATAAATGTTGAATGAATGAGTAAATAAATGAGAGCCTTAATAAAAGAGGGGAGTCCAGTTAGGAATCATTTAATAGCCTAAGAGAGAAAGAACGAGGACCTGAATTTAGTTTGTGTCAATAAAGTGACATGAAATCAAAGTGGGGATTAATTTGGATTGGAAAATTTCTTGGGGCTCAGTTTGGGCATGGCTCTATCACTCTGAATTTTTTTGCTTATCCATATTGATACTGGACTTGATGGACTGATGGTGTGGACTTCTTATCAACATGTAGTATATTGCTATGAGACCGTCTGGAAGATTTCTGCCCTTTGTGCAAAGCACACTGTTTCAGTCTAGGCAGGCTCTCTGGCCTGTGGAACACAGAAGCAGTGCTCTGCAGAGGTTACAGTTGAGTTCGTGGAAGGCCAAGGCTGCTGAAGAAAAGAACCGTTTCCCATCGCTTTTAAAATTTAAGCATCATGTCTACAAGAGCATAGGTTATACATCAGTTCTAAAGATAGAGTAGTGTATATTATAAAAACCAACTTTGAAAGGAAAGGAAAAGAAATAGAAGTTGGGAAGACCATTGCATTTACACAGACTAGCAGGGAAAAGCAATTTTGGTTTTCAAAAGCCTGAGGAGTCCTGGAAGTTCCTTGAGACCAGAGACCATTTTCTACTTGGTATCTGGCATCCTGTAGGTACTTGGTAAACGTGTGTGTGTGTGTGAGGGTTTTTAAGAAAAACATTTAAAATAGTGGAAAAATTAAGATACATAAAAAGTTCAGAAAATCAACCAAGTGCAGTGGCTCAATCCTGTAAATGCCCAAATTTTGGGAGGTAAAGATGGGTGGATCACTTAAGGCCAGGAGTTCAAGATAAGCCTGGGCAACACGTCAAAACTCGTCTCTACTAAAAGCACAAAAATTTTCTGGCCATGGTGGTGCGCGCCTGTAGTCCCAGCTACTTGGGAGGCTGAGGTGGGAGAATTGCTTGAACACAAGAGGCAGAGGTTGCCGTGAGCCAAGATCATGCCATTGCACTCCAGCCTGGGTGACAGAGTGAGGCTCCATCTCAAAAAAAAAAAAAAAAAAAAAAAAGGAGTCCGGAAAATTGTACATTATTTAATTTGTAGGTAATCTTTAGATTAGTCTGACACAAAGTGTGCCTCATTCTCCAAAATCTAAATTGAATAGTTTTAAAGTTTATTCCATAACATAAGGAAAATAAAAATATTTGTGGCAATTCACTTATCAAACATTAATGTGCCAAGTAGTGATTTGGATGCTGGTTGGAGAGAAAGCAAATAACAGATGAGCAAAGGCCTGAGGTCTGTCCCTCTAAAGTTCACCGTCCATCACATCTATGGAGACAGTGATTATGAAGAAGTTAATATTCCTCTTGAAACCACAGCATAGAGTGTGGAAGGTGGTTTAACACAGGAGCACGGCATATATTTTGCTTACTCTACTGTTTGCTTCTCCTTTAGGTTTATAACTGCAACTGTCTTCCCTTGGAGATCATACCAGCATTTATTTCAAATCAATGTTGAAAATTAAATGGTAATCCTCAAGGGGAGGGGGGCTCCTCCATAACTATCACTTCCTATTGGAAATCTTTCTTTCATGTTTCTGCTTAGCACTCAATCCAGGGTTTGAAATTAATTAAAAGATATCCTTTCTCTAATCTTTAGATAATTAGCTTCAAAGATTTTCTTCAAAATGTTGTAATAACTTCATCTTTTATGTGTAAATTCAGAACTGTTCCTATCTGGACAATAATAATTCAGTAGTAGTTAGCAATTGAGGGAAAGGAGTGTTTTGCCAGTAATTTGAGTGGTTGGGTTTCAGTCGTGAAAAATAACTGTTGATTGTGAAACATTTTTAGACTCTTTGTACAAGACTAAAGTTTGGGTGAAGGGCTCCACGTAAGTAGGAATGTGCCATATAAGTTCTAGATGCCCATACTATGGAAGGAAAACTCCAATCCCAGATAAGATGTAAACGTCTGTAATTATAGAAATTATTGCTATCAAATGAAAGATTTCTAGTCATCTCTTTTCTATCTTTAAGAAGACAAAAATAAGAAAAATGGCTTATGATTACAAGAAAGATTTCACAGAGGTGTAAGTTCAGCCTCTACAAGGCATTTTTTCTTAGGGAAGATATGAGGAACTAAATATGGCTCAAAACTCTTTGACATCCCTTCCTTTGAGAGGCAGAGTGTAATTCCTTCCCCTTGAATCTGCCCTGGCCTGATAGACCAAACAGAATGTGGTAGAGGTGACACTTTGGAACTTCTGAGGGTAAGTCATAAGAAACCTCTCTGCTTCTGCCTGGGTCTCTGAGAATAGTCATTTTTGGAGCTTGAGTTTTCAAAAGCCTGGTTCTCCCAACAGCACCATGCTGTGAAGAAGCGCAAGCTAACCATGGAGAGAAATTGTGTGGAGAGATGCCAGACTGTGAAAAAGAAGCCTTCAGATGATCCTCTCTGATACGGTCTGACTCTGTGTCCCCATGCAAATCTCATCTCAAATCGTAATCCCCCTAATCCCCATGTGTCAAGGGAGGGATCTGGTGGGAGGTGATTGGATCATGGGGGAGGTTTCCCCCATGTTGTTCTCGTGATAGTGAGTGAGTTCTCACGAGATCTGGTGGGTTTTTTTTTTTTTTTTTTTTTTTTGAGACGGAGTCTCGCTCTGTTGCCCGGGCTGGAGTGCAGTGGCCAGATCTCAGCTCACTGCAAGCTCCGCCTCCTGGGTTTACGCCATTCTCCTGCCTCAGCCTCCTGAGTAGCTGGGACTACAGACGCCCGCCACCTCGCCCAGCTAGCTTTTTTTTGTATTTTTTAGTAGAGACGGGGTTTCACAGTGTTAGCCAGGATGGTCTCGATCTCCTGACCTCATGATCCGCCAGCCTCGGCCTCCCAAAGTGCTGGGATTACAGGCTTCAGCCACCGCGCCTGGCCAATCTGATGGTTTTATAAGTGTTTGACAGTTCCTCCTTCACATGTTCTCTCTGACTTGCCACCATGTAAAACGTGCCTGCTTCCCCTTTCACCATATTGTAAGTTTCCTGAGGCTTCCCCAGCCATGCAGAACTGTAAGTGAGTAAATTAAACCTCTTTCTTTTATAAATTTACCAGTCTTGAGTATTTCTTTAGAGCAGTGTGAAAATGGACTGATCCACTCCCCCAGCCACATCTACCTGCAACTGTATGGGACCCAAGTGAGAATCACCTAACTGAGCTGGTCAGAGCTGAGAGATAACAGCTAATCGATGCCTCATACCACGAAATTTTGTGTTGATTAGTTATATAATGATAGATAACTGGAATAGTAGGTACTTTTAAAACTTGGAAAAATTCTCTTGGGAGTGTAAAATATCATTATCTGGAGATTATGAATATGAAAAACAATATCTGACTCAAATAGTTAGGATAATTTATCTTATCTGGGGTCACTTGGATACAGTGCTCATGACCTAAGGTGATAGCCAGCCCTCATTCCTGCTCTTCTGTGCTATTTTTCTCCAGCTGACTGAGTTTCTCCCCTCCATCCTCAGATCATTAATTTGTTATGTTTATTTTGATTTTATCTATTTCTGGAAGAAGTGTACTACAGGCTTATTCATATTAAATCAAATAGTTGCTTAGGCTTATTGCTTTGATCTCTATTCCTTTGTTGTGTCACTAGGAAAAATTTTATTTATTGTCTGCCAGGTGTTAATCACATGTGAATCACTATCAGAATACAACAATACACAAGGCAGTCAGGGTTTCTGCCAGTCTTATGGTGACTTGCAGTCTAGCAGGGACAGACCTAGTTAAATAGGCAGATGGTTTTTGCTGAGGTTAAAGTCTAAAGCCAAAAGAATGTATATGTAGCTGTAGAAGTTTAGACACTTGAAACTTAGACACTAAAAATTTTATTTTGGACCCAGACAGCTTTCCTAAAATCTGAATATTACACCTCCTCCTAATATTTGCTCTGTGGAAAGTCTCCTACTTTTCTTCCCAACTTGAGATGCTATGGTTTTGCTTCTGAAACCCACTCTATAGCCCCCAAGGACAGAAAAGCTGGAAGGTTTTGATTCTCCCACCTCATCCAGTCTACCTGGCTCTTTGTCAGTGGGGTCTAGAATTGTCACCTAGTCACCAAAATTCTGTTTACCAGCTGCTGCAGATCAACTACCATAATGGATACAGAACAAAAACAAAATCAGAAAGCTCAGAATCTAATAGGAGACAAAGAAAAAGCAAATGGTTATAATACAGAACAACAAATGCTGTGGTAGAAATCAGGTAAAAATGCTAAAGTAACATCTGATATAATGACGATAAGATGGCAAATCATGCAGCCATTAAGGTGACATTTACATATAAAGACCTGATAAGTGACAAAGATGGTCTTCTGAGTCAAGGGGAAAGGAAGGTTAATAAAAGATACTAGGAAGATGGCCAAATAGGAACAGCTCTAGTCTGTAGCTTCCAGCGAGATCAAGGCAGAAGGTGGGTGATTTCTGCCTTTCCAACTAAGGTACATGGCTAATCACACTGGGACTGGTTAGACAGTGGGTGCAGCCCACAGAGGGCAAGTAGAAGCAGGGTGCACCTGGGAAGTGCAAGGGGTCGGGGAACTCCCTTCCCTACCCAAGGGAAGCCATAAGGGACAGTGCCATGAGGAATGGTGCACTCTAGTCCAGATACTATGCTTTTCTTCACAGTGCACAGATCAGGAGATTGTCTCTCAGGAGCCTATGCCATCAGGGCCCTGGATTTCAAGCACAAAAAGGGGGTGAGTGGCTCTTTGGTCAGACACTGAGACAGGAGTTTCTTTTAATACCCCAGTGGCACCTGGAATGCCAGCAAGACAGAACCATTCACTCCCCTGGAAAAGGGGCTGAAGCCAGGAAGCCAAGTGGTCTAGTTCAGTAGATCCTAACCCCATGGAGCCCAGCAAACTAAGATCCACTGACGAAATTCTTACTGCCAGCCCAGCAGTCTGAAGTCAACCTGGGATGCTCTAACTTGGTGGGAGGAGGGGAGTCCGCCATTACTGAAACTTGAGTAGGCAAGTTTCCCCTCACAATGTAAACAAAGCCACCGGGAAGTTGGAACTGGACAGAACCCACCACAGCTTGGCAAAGCTGCTGTAGCCAGACTGCCTCTCTAGATTCCTCCTCTCTGGGCAGGGCATCTCTGAAAGAAAGGCAGCAGCCCCAGTCAGGGGCTTATAGATACAACTCCCATCTCCCTGGGACAGAGCACCTGGGGGAAGGGGTGGCTCTGGGTGCAGCTTACACATGCCTGCTGGCTCTGAAGAGAACAGCAGATCTCCCAGCACAGTGCTCAGGGCTTGAGCTCTGCTAAGGGACAGACTGCCTCCTAAAGTGGGTCCCTGACTCCTGTGCCTCCTGACTGGGAGACATCTCCCAGCAGTGGTTCACAGACACCTCATACAGGAGACCTCTGGCTTGCATCTGGTGGGTGTTCCTCTGGGATGAAGCTTTCAGAGGAAGGAACAGGCAGCGATCTTTGCTGTTTTGCAGCCTCCACTGGTGATACCCAGGCAAACAGGGTCTGGAGTGGACCTCTATCAAACTCCAGCAGACCTGCAGCACAGGCCTGACTACTGAAAGGAAAACTAACAAACAGAAAGGAATAGCATCAACATCAACAAAAACGACGTCCACACAGAAACCCCATCTGAAGGTCACCAACATCAAAGACCACAGGTAGATAAATCCATGAAGATGAGGAAAAAACAGTGCAAAAAGGTTGAAAATTCCAAAAACCAGAATGCCTCTTTTGCTCTAAAGGATCACAACTCCTCACCAGCAAGGGAACAAAACTGGACAGAGAATGAGTTTGACGAATTGACAGAAGTAGGCTTCAGAAGGTGGGTAATAACAAGTTCTTTCAAGCTAAAGGAGCATGTTCTAACCCAATGCAAGGAAACTAAGAACCTTGAAAAAAGGTTAGATGAATTGCTAACTAGAATAACCAGTTTAGAGAAGAACATGAATGACCTGATGGAGCTAAAAAACACAGCACAAGAACTTTGTGAAGCATACACAAGCATCAATAGCCGAATTGATCAAGTGGAAGAAAGGATATCAGAGACTGAAGATCAACTTAATGAAATAAAGCATGAAGACAAGATTAGAGAAAAAAGAATGAAAAGGAATGAACAAAGCCTCCAAGAAATATGGGACTATGTGAAAAGACCAAACCTATGTTTGATTGGTGTACCTGACAGTGACAGGGAAAATGGAACCAAGTTGGAAAACACTCTTCAGGACATCATCCAGGAGAACTTCCCCAACCTAGCAAGACAGCCCAACATTTAAATTCAGGAAATACAGAGAACACCACAAAGATACACCTTGAGAAGAGCAACCCCAAGACACATAATCATCAGATTCACCAAGGTTGAAATGAAGGAAAAAATGTTAAAGGCAGCCAGAGAGAAAGGTTAGGTTACCCACAATCGTAAGCCCATCAGACTAACAGTGGATCTCTCTGCAGAAACCCTATGCCAGAAAAGAGTGGGGGCCAATATTCAACATTCTTAAAGAAAAGAATTTTCAACCCAGAATTTCATATCCAGCCAAACTAAGCTTCATAAGTGAAGGAGAAATAAAATCCTTTACAGACAAGCAAATGCTGAGAGATTTTGTCACCACCAGGCCTGCCTTACAAGACCTGAAGGAAGCACTATACATGAGAAGGAACAACAGGTACCAGCCACTGCAAAAACATACCAAAATGTAGAGACCATCAGCACTATGAAGAAACTGCACCAACTAACAGGCAAAATAACCAGCTAAACATCATAATGACAGGATCAAATTCACACACAAAAATATTAACCTTAAATGTAAATGGGCTAAATACCCCAATTAAAAGACACAGACTGGCAAATTGGATGGAGTCAAGACCTGTCGGTGTGCTGTATAAAGGAGGTTCAGCTCATGTGCAAAGACACACAGAGGCTGAAAATAAAGGGGTGGAAGAATATGTACCAAGCAAAGGGAAAGCAAAAAAAAAAAAAAAAAGAAGGGTTGCAACCCCAAACCAACTTTAAACCAACAAAGATAAAAAAAGACAAAGAAGGGCATTACATAATGGTACAGGGATCAATGCAACAAGAAGAGCTAACTATCCTAAATATATATGCACCCAATACAGGAGCATCCAGATTTATAAAGCAAGTTCTTAGAGACCTACAAAGAGACTTAGACTCCCACAGAATAATAGTAGGAGACTTTAAGACCCCAACTGTCAATATTAGACAGATCAACGAAACAGAAAATTAACAAGGATATTCAGGACCTGAACTCAACCTGACCTAATAGACATCTACAGAATTCTCCACTCCAAATCAACAGAATATACATTCTTCTCAGCACCACATCACACTTATTATAAAATTGACCACATAATTGCAAGTAAAACACTCCTCAGCAAATGCAAATGAATGGAAATCATAACAAATGGTCTCTCAGACCACATTGCAATCACATTAGAACTCAAGATTAAGAAACTCATTCAAAATTGCACAAATACATGGAAACTGAACAACCTGCTCCTGAATGACTACTGGGTAAATAACGAAATGAAGGCAGAAATAAATAAGTGTTTTGAAACCAATGAGAACAAAGACACAACATACCAGAATCTCTGGGACACAGCTAAAGTAGTATTTAGAGGGAAATTTACACCACTAAATGTCCACTGGAGAAAGTGGGAAAGATCTAAAATCAACACCCTAACATCACAATTAAGAGAACTAGAGAAGCAAGAGTAAACAAATTCAAAAGCTAGCAGAAGACATAACTAAGATTAGAGCAGAACTGAGGAGATAGAGACAAAAAACTCTTCAAAAAATCAATGAATCCAGGAGGTGGTTTTTTGAAAAAATTAACAAAATAGACTGCCAGCCAGACAAATAAAGAAGAAAACAGAGAAGAATCCAATAGACACAATAAAAAGTGATAAATAGGATATCACCACTGATCCCACAGAAATATAAACTACCATCAGAGAATACTATAAATACCTCTACGCAAATAAACTAGAGAATCTAGAAGAAATGGATAAATTCCTGGACACAAACACCTCCCAAGACTAAACCACAAAGCAGCTGAATTTCTGAATAGACCAATAACAAGTTCTGAAATTGAGGCAGTAATTACTAGCCTACCAACCAAAAAAAGCCCAGGACCAGACGGATTCACAGCCGAATTCTCCCAGAGGTACAAAAAAGAAGTTGGTACCTTTCCTTCTGAAAGTATTCCAAACAATAGAAAAAAAGAGACTCCTCCCTAACTCATTTTATGAGGCCAGTATCATCCTGATACAAAAACCTGGCAGAGACATAATAAGAAAAGAAAACTTCAGGCCAATATCTCTGATGAACATCAATGCGAAAATCCTCAATAAAATACTGGCAAACTGATTCCAGCAGGACATCAAGAAGCTTATCTACCATGATCAAGTCAGTTTCATCCCCGGGATGCAAGCCTGGTCCAACATACACAAATCAATAAACATAATCCATCACATAAACAGAACCAATGACAAAAACCACATGATTATCTCAATAGATGCAGAAAAGGCCTTTGATAAAATTCAACACTTCTTCATGCTAAAAACTCTCAATAAACTAGGTATTGATGGAATGTATCTCAAAATAATAAGAGCAATTTATGACAAACCCATGACCAATATCACACTGAATTGGCAAAAGCTGGAAGCACTCCCTTTGGAAACTGGCAAAAGACAAGGATGCCATTTCTCACCACTCCTATTCAACATAGTATTGGAAGTTCTGACCAGGGCAATCAAGCAAGAGAAAGAAATAAAGGTATTTAAATAGGAAGAGAGGAAGTTAAATTATGTCTGTTTGCAGATGACATTATTGTATATTTAGAAAATCCCACCATCTCAGCCCAAAATCTGCTTAAGCTGGTAAGCAACTTCAGCAGTCTCAGGATACAAAAATCATTGTGCAAAAATCACAGGCATTCCTATATACCATATATTTTGTATTTTGTATTTTTAGTAGAGATGGGGTTTCATAATGTTGGCCAGGCTAATCTCAAACTCCTGATCTCAGGTGATCCACCTGCCTCAGCCTCCAAAAGTGCTGGGATTACTGGTGTGAGTCACTGCGCCCCGCCCGAGTCTCCTATCTGGTCAGTCTTCTTCTACCATGTTTCCCCACCCCCTACCCACTGTCTATGTCTTCCTGAACTATCTGCAGAACGACCTCAGGCTGTTTCAGAACTCTGCAACTTTGCCATGCTGTTCTTTTAGGCTGAGAGAGGTTTTTTAATAACTCACCTTCATCTCCCTAGCAATCTACCTTCTCTGAGTCTCACTCCCCTCATGCTCCACGTGAGTCTCACTCCCAGGACCCACCATCTCACTGTGGCTATCATCATGCTTACCACATTGCAAAATAATTATACGCTTGTATGTCTTTCTCCCATTCTGGATCACGAGCTACTTGAAGACAGGGACTAAGCCTTACATCCCTGAATTCCTCTTCAGTTTCTGACACAATAAATGTGTGACAAATAAATGAATGTATGGGTCACTAGAATTAAACTCCGGCAACTGAGAAGTTCCTTACTCATTGGTGTAAGTCCGCCTTGATCTGTGCA
This sequence comes from Piliocolobus tephrosceles, assembly GCF_002776525.5. Lineage (NCBI taxonomy): Eukaryota > Metazoa > Chordata > Mammalia > Primates > Cercopithecidae > Piliocolobus > Piliocolobus tephrosceles. Next base: position 99,997,504 of record NC_045448.1, read on the forward strand.
TATCGACTTAGGACAACTTCTGTTTTGTGTAGTTAAAAACAATGAAAGTTCTTCCACTTATCTATTTCTACCTGTTATCTCTATTTATCTATGTATCTCTCTATCATCTATCTATATTGTAGTTCAATCTGATAGTTATCTTGACTTTTCTCCTTGTTGCAGATAAACTTTGAAAAATTATAGAAATGATCTTTCAGTTTACTTCCCTGTCTCTTGTCTTCCTTCACCTTAGAAAGGCCATTTTAATTAACTTCTACATGAATGGGTTCTGCTATAGAGAACATTTAAAGGAAATATCCTGGTAATCAGATGGTGAGACACTTCCACTCCGTGCTGGTTTTTTAATGACTATGTCATAAAAGCAAGGTGGTCTAGCCTATGTTCAGTCCAAAGCAGCCTCCATGTGATTGAATATCTGGAGCAATGGTGCGGCTGCTGTGTACTTGTACACGTAAGACTGATAGAGTATTAAGACCTTCCAAACAAATGGATATTCACTGAGGGATACATGAAAATATATGTTACATTTAGTGAGTGTGTCAAAATCTGATGGTCATGTATTTCTTTGACCAGCTCTTCTAGGAGAGGTGGCCCGAGGGGACTTCCTTGTACACAGAGCAAATGCCCATAAAGGCAAAGCATGCCTTGGAATAGACAGCAATATTCTAAAAAGTGATTTGTGTTGCATTTCAGATCAATTTCCCATGAGTATTCAAGTCAGAAATTATAATGGAAATCAAGGTGAGAATGTATTTGTCTCTCTATATTTTGCTTTACATACGAATCCCTTACTATTGTGACATTTTCAGCTGTATGGCATCTAAGAATGATGATCTCACTCTTGCTCCTGGAATAGATTCCTTTTTCTATGCCGAGCAGCTCCATGAAGTCTTAAACATATAAAACTAAAAAAAGGTATTACATAATTAAATAAAGCTGTCTTCTAGCTTCTCCTGAAATGGGCAAGAAAGGGAATCAAAAGATAACAGAAAGAAGGTTTGGTTTTGTGTTTTTCCCCCTCAGGCAGACCACTCTTCTTAGCTTAAGGTAGCAGCATGAATGAGAGTGATGGACTACTTGGCTGCAGTAATTTATGGTTTTCTATGTGACAGCCTATTTTTGAATGCTTGGGCTTTTTATAGTTTCCAGGATTAGTACTTGCTGCCAAAACAAGAGATCACTCTCCTTGGACAGACTGTAATTGAATAGCACAACTTGGGAGCAAGCCACCTTCCCCTGTATTCTACCACCCACTTCGGTCACCCTGTGACACACAGAGGCGCCATATCACCTGTCCAGTGGGGCACTGTGTATCCCGCTTGGATGCAGATACAATGAGCCTGAAAAAGGTTTGAAACCCTGTGAAATGTAACCAAGATTCACGTTTACTTGCACTCTCCATACTACATTTGGGTGATTTGAGTAGAGAAGCGTGTTCCATTTTGTAAAAGAAAAGTCAAAATTTCAAAAATAGGCAAGGTGAGAGAATTTGGTCTGTATAAAGCTAGGGAATTAGCACGTATATTTTTGCTGGGTTTTCAAAGTACTTTGATGTCATCTTAAGCATCCCTCACTGGCTACTTGTGTGAGTGGGTAATATTACTTTTGCTTGAAGACAAATGACTTGTCTGCGATTACACAATCATTAAGTGTAAAAATTCAAGATTCAGGCTTGGAGCTTATGATTCCAGATCACCAATTTTTCTCTTCTACGTGTTTAACGTGAAGTATACAAATGTAAATGTGCATATATACACAGTGCTAAAGTCTCGTTATTAAAGTGAGCAGATTCAAAAGTGAAGGCCCCAGTGGACAATGTCTTCTGTTACTCACACTCCTGTGCAGTGGTACCCATCAGAAACCTGAAAGATACAATCCCGAAAGCCAAGATCCCAAATGCTAAAATTCCTGAAGATCAAAATCCCTAAAGTCTACAGTCTAAAATCTGTAAGGTCCAGCTGAATCCCAAACTACAATGACAGATTTGGAATTAGGCATGATCAAGTTTTCTAAAAGTGAATTTCAAGTTGCCACCAATGAAGTTTGTTTTTTTTTCCATTCAGTCCTACGCATTTAGTGGAAAATTCAGATGAGTGGCTTAGCCACAAGATACGGCAATGATGAAAACGTCACTTTAAACATTCATCATTTGTCTACATTGGTGTTCCTTCCACCTGCTGAAATTCCAGACCTTTTAATAAATTAAAGCTGCATTTGCTTGAAGAAGCCAGAGAAGTTATTGACTGGCTCAAAAATAATTATGGGCATGGTAGGATAAAAGGACGCTTAAGTAATGGTGGTGCTTTTCAATCACGAGGATTGTTTCTGCTAAATTTGTGGTCTACACAGGTGTGCATGCAAAATGGGTCTCTGCATGCCCAAAACAACTTAGAAGCATGGCACAAAAGATAGGAAAATTTAATAGAGAATGCTCATGTTGGTGTATGTTGAATCATAAAAGAATTTCAGCAAGAGCAGAGCCACGTAGAAAGTGAATACGAACATATTCTCCAAGGAGAGCCACGCCCTAAAAGGAAAAAAAAAAAGCGTCTGGCAGGGCATGGTGGCTCACTCCTGTAATCCCAGCACTTTTAGGAGGCCGAGGTGGGTGGATCACCTGAGGTCAGGAGTTCAAGACTAGCCTGACCAACATGGCAAACCCCATCTCTACTAAAAATACAAAAAAAATTAGCTGAGGGTGGTGTCATGTACCTGTAGTCCCAGCTACTCGGGAAGCTGAGGCAGGAGAATTGCTTGAACCCAGGAAGCAGAGGTTGCAGTGAGTCAAGAATCTTTCACTCCAGCCTGGGTGACAGAGCAAGATTCCGTCTCAAAAAAAAAAAAAAAAAAAAAAAAAGCAGCTCTTCATCAAGATACAAAACTTCAAAATACAGTTAATGGTAGTGAGAGTCAGCCAGCTCTTATGGACTATCTCCACTCAATTGCCCATAATCTATCCCCGTAACATACTCTTTCATATGTTCAATTTTCTTTTTCTTGTTTGTTTTTTTTTCTCTTTTATCCCCAGTATTTAAAATTGTCGGCATTATTTTTTACAATTCACTGTCCCATATATTTCGTTTTGTCATTATTTCCAATACTAGAGGTACAAAATTATGCAAAGACTTTTAGAGAGTTCTAGTTCGTTTTATGCATTTTTTTTGGAAACTTGACTCTGCAAAGTACATTATCACAATGTTGACTTTGCGTGTAAGTGTTTTGTGTGTGTATGTAAAAATGTTGAAATTTCCCCAATAAATGCAGAGATGTCCTTTTTGTACATTTGCATTTGTGAAAATTAAAATTTCTCAGAAACTTGGACCTTTGGGCAACTTACGTATGCAGTGGTGACCCACTTCATTTTGGATCAATCTTTTAACGTTATTAGTATGTTATTACCGTCTGTTTCATTGTATTAAGTGGCTTAGAAGGTGTTCTGTCGTGTTTTTATGTTTCTCAAATAAATCCTCTTTTAAAATGTAAATACACATCTTTTAAAGAATTTTAAAAATTATTTCTTCCAGAATTATATTTTTGGGATTTCGATCTTTCATAATTTTGATTTTCAGGAATTTGTTGTCAAGAATTCAAAATTTGGGATTATGGTGTTCGGGATCGTATCTTTCAGGATTATGACCTATCCCTTCCCAACCCTCTGCAGCTTCCTCTTACCAAAAATTGGGCTGCCCTCTGTCACTAACCAAAGGAGATGGAAGTAATGCCATGTGACTTTTCTAGGCTAAATTCTAAGGATACTTGGCAGGTTGGGCCTTGGTCTTATGGAACTCTCATTGTTTAGTGAGTCAGCTACCATTCAGAAGTTTGACCACATTGAGATTACCATGCTGGGAGGAAGCCCAGCCACTTCAGTGGTCACAGATAGAAATGGCTGACAGGCCTCAGCTGTTCCAGCCATCCCAGGCCAGGTGTCAGAAATGGTGGTGAAGACGCTTCCAGAAAACTCAGGCTTTGCCACTATGTAATAGCAGCCACAGGAAAGACCTCGAGCAACACCCAGCCAGCCAAGCCAAGCTCCATGAGACAGCATAATACATTATTGTTTGAAATCATTAAGTTGTGGGTGATGTGATAGGCAGCCATAGATAACTAGAATAGGGATGTATAAAGTTTTTCCTATTTTCCTTTGAAAACATCATTAAATTTCTATCTTATGTATTCTCAAAAGCTAAACAAATAAACAAACAAAAAAACTGAAGTGGTCATTTTCCTGGGCTGTCTTTTTCCTCTTTTTCTTTTCTTTTCTTTCTTTCTTTCTTTTTCTCTTCTTTCTTTTTTTCTCTTTCTTTTGTTTTTAAACAACCACAATAACAACAACAACAAAAAAAAATCTCTCCACCCATAAAAGGTAAATAATTTGAGCAATGTTCCAGAGCACAAGGAAAGTTTAAGTTTCTGTATTCAGAATACCAGGGTTAGGATCAGTTCTCCACAGGCCTCTCATGCTTCTAAGCATCTTGTGAGCAGAGGCGCTGGCTGCTTTTGTTCTGCACCATCTTTTCAAGGACATTGGATAGCAAAGCAGCTTTGGAAGACAGAGAGAGAAAAGGAGATTTTACCTTACTTGTAAGCTAGCAGGTTAGTTTGCTGTAGTTTCGTGGATGTGGGTAGTATAATGAAGATCATGTCTTACTGTGGAGCAAAGGACAGGCAGGCTCAGTGCCTGTTAAAAAAAGATTTACATTCCCTAAGCTCAGAGGTTCTCTCTTGTAGCACAGTCCATGATGCATACAGGTGTTACGTTGTAGAAATTGAGGCTTAGAGAATCTGTCCAAATGCTGATAATCTGGCTACTTCTACAGCTGTGAGTAGCACATTGTCCTTTGTTGCTGACCCAGGAATCTCATGTCTTATACTGGCATCCACGAAACTAAGGCAAACTAAGCAATGTACTTATGATCCAGTTTCTCTTCATCCTCATCAGCACTTGGTGTTGTCACTATTTTTTGTTTTAGCCATTCTGATAGCTGTATAGTGTGGTATCTTATTGTGGTTTTAATTGGCATTTCCTTAATAATTAATGATGTTGAAGATACTTTAATGTGCTTATTTGCCATCTGTATACAGTCATGAGTTACTTAACAAAACAGATACATTCTGAGGAATGCATAGTTAGGTGATTTTGTCATTATGGGATTATTATAGTGTACTTACACAAACCTAGATGGTATAGCTTACTATATACCTAGGCTACAAGTCTGATACAGTCTAATTGTTCCTAGGCTACAAACCCATATATCATGTTACTCTACTGAATACTGTAAACAGTTGTAACACAATGGTATTTGTGAATCTAAACATAGGAAACATACAGCAAAAATATGGTATAGATTGGTGCAAAAGTAATTGTGGGTTTTGCCATTACTTTTAATGGCAAACATTAGGAGCATAATATTCATATTATACTCTTATGGGAGCACCATCATATATGTGATCCAACATTGCCCCAAACATCTTTATGCAACACATGACTGTATCTTCTTTGGTAAAATGTCTTTTCATGTCTTTTGTTCATGACCTAATTGTCTTTTTTAACTTGTTGAGTTTTGAGGGTTTTTTTAAAAAAAACTTCTAGATGTTTATTTTTTGTTATGTATGTGGTTTGTAAACAGTTTCTCCCACCCAGTAGTTTATCTTTTTGTCTTCTTAAAAAACCTCTCACAGAGCAAAAGCTATAAATTTTGATGAAATCGAATTTTTCCAATTTTTCTTTCTTAGCTTGTCATTTTAGTGTCCAGTCTAAGAACATTTTGCCTAGTCCTGGATCCTAAAGATTTCCTCTTATCTGTTTTCTAAAAGTTTTATATTTTCACGTGTGACATTTAACTCTATGATCCCCTAGTATCTCAGAATGTAATCATACTTTGAGATAAGATATTTAAAGGGGCAATTAAGTTAAAATGATGCTATTAGGGTGGGACCCTAATCCAATATGACTGGTGCCTTCATAAGAGGAAGAGACATCAGAGATGAACACAGACAAATGAATGACCATGTGAAAAGGTAGGAAGAGGGTGGCCATCTGCAAACCAAGGAGAGAGGCGTCAGAGGAATCCAGTCCTGTTGGCACCTTGATCTTGAATTTTTAGTCTTCAAAACTCTGAGAAAATAAATTTCTATGGTTTATGCTATCCAACCTGTGGTGTTTTGTTATGACAGCCCTATCCAACTATGATGCCTGTGTATCAATTTGGAAGGAACTGATACCTTCACCCGGTTGAGTCTTCCAATCGTGAACAAAGTATATCTCTCCATTTTATGTAGATCTTCTTTGTTTCCCGTTATCAGCATTTGCAGTTTTCAGCATGCAAGATCTATACTTGTTTTGTTAGGTTTATACCTAAGTATTTCATTTTAAGTAATCACAAATGGTCTTACATTTTTAACTTCCACTTTTAGTATTTATTGCTAGTGGATGAAAATACAATGATTTTTTTGTATTTATCTTGTATTCTGGGACCAAGCTTAGTTCACTTATTAGTTCTAGAAGTTTTTTGAGAGTGGATTCCTTGGGGTAGTCTACACAGGCAACCATGTTTCTGCATATAGAGACAGTTTCATTTCTTCTTTTCTGATCAATATGCCCACTATCTCCTTTTCACGCCGTACTGCACTGTTTAGATCTTTCAACATTATGTTCAATAGCAACGGTTAGACACATCCTTGCTGTGTTTCCAGTCTTTGCAGAAATAATTCAGTCTTTCACCTAAAAGTATAATGTTAACCATAGGTATTTTGTAGATGCTTTTTACTTGGCTTAGGAAATCCTCATCTATTTCTATTTTTTTTTTCTGAGAGATTTTATCATGGGTGGATATTCAATTTTGTTGAATATTTTTTCTATATCAATTGGTGTGATCATGTGGTTTTTCTTCTTCACCCTGTTAATATATGGTAGACTACATTGATTAATATTCAAATACTAAACCAGCTTTGCATCCCTGGAATAAACCTATTTAATTGCCTTTTACAATATTAACAAATATTGTTTTGTTAATATTTGTTAAGATTAGTTAATATTTGATTTGTTAATTATTTGTTAACACTTTATTAAGAACTTCTGCATCTACATTCATAAGGAATGTTGGTCTATAATTTTTTGGTATATCTTTTTTTGGGTACTGTCTTTATCTGGATTGGTTATCAGAGTAATATTAGTTTCAAAAAGTGAATTAGGAAGCATTTGCTCCAGTTCTATTTTCTGGAAGAAATTGTGCAAAATCAATATTCATCCTTTTTTTTTTTTTTTTTTTTTTTTGAGATAAGGCCTTACTTTATTGCTCAGGCTGGCGTGCAATGACTCCCTGCAGCCTCAGTCTCCCAGGCTCAAGTGATCCTCCAATCTCAACCTCCCAGGTGTGCACCACCATGCCTGGCATTTTAAAACTTTTTTTTTTTTGGCCGGGCGCGGTGGCTCAAGCCTGTAATCCCAGCACTTTGGGAGGCCGAGACGGGCGGATCACGAGGTCAGGAGATCAAGACCATCCTGGCTAACACGGTGAAACCCCGTCTCTACTAAAAAATACAAAAAACTAGCCGGACGAGGTGGTGGGCGCCTGTAGTCCCAGCTACTGGGGAGGCCGAGGCAGGAGAATGGCGTAAGCCCGGGAGGCGGAGCTTGCAGTGAGCTGAGATCCGGCCACTGCACTCCAGCCTGGGTGACAGAGCGAGACTCCGTCTCAAAAAAAAAAAATTAAGAAAATAAATAAATAAATAAATAACTTCTTCTTTTTTTTTTTTTTTTGTAGAGATGGGATTCTCACTATGTTGCCCAGGCTGGTCTCAAACTCCCAGGTTCAAGTGGTCCTCCAACCTTGGCATTCCAAAGTGTTGGGATTATAGGTGTGAGCCACTGTGCCCAGTGTTAACTCTTTACATATTTGAAACAAAATTCCCCGTGAAATCATCTGGGCCTAGAGAATTCTCTTTACAGAATTTAACATACAAAATTAATTTTCTTGAAAATTATAAGGTTTTTAAAATTATGTATATTATGTAGGCAAGTTGTGATAATATGTAATTTTTGAAGAACTGTTCAATTTCATTTAAATTGTCAAATTTACATATGTACCGTTTTTCTTACTGTTCCCACATTGTCCTTTTTATATGGCAGTCTCTGTAGTGATATTACATTTTATTCTTAATACTAGTAATTTGTATCTTCTCTCTTTTTGTCAGTCTTGTTAGAAGTTTAATTGTATTGATCTTTTCAGTTAACCTGCTCTTTGTTTCATTGATTCTTTTTATTGTTTTTCTGTTTTCAGTCTCATTGATTTCTGCTTTAATCTTTATTTTTTCTTCCTACTGCTTGCTTTGGATTTATTTTGCTCTCTTTTCCCAAGGTTCTTGAAGTGAGGAGTTGAATTATTGATTTGAGAAATATATATCTTTCTTAATGTATGCAATTGATACTATAAATTTCCTTTTGAAAAGTACTTTACCTTTATTCTATAAATTTTGCTATATATTTTTTAATTTCAATTTCTTGTATTTTTCAAGTCCCGGATATCCTTGTTAACCTTCTGTCTCATTGATCTGTCTAATATTGACAGTGGGGTGCTAAAATCTCCCACTATTATTGTGTGGGAGTCTAAGTCTCTTTGTAGGTCTCTAAGGACTTGCTTTATGAATCTGGGTGCTCCTGTATTGGGTGCATATATATTTAGGAGAGTTAGCTCTTCCAGTTGAATTGATCCCTTTACCATTATGTAATGGCCTTCTCTGTCTCTTTTGATCTTTGTTGGTTTAAAGTCTGTTTTATCAGAGACTAGGATTGCAACCCCTGCCTTTTGTTTTGCATTTCATTTGCTTGGTAGATCTTCCTCCATCCCTTTATTTCGAGCCCATGTGTGTCTCTGCATGTGAGATGGGTCTCCTGAATACAGAACACTGATGGGTCTTGGCTTTTTATCCAATTTGCCAGTCTGTGTCTTTTAATTTGGGCATTTAGCCCATTTACATCTAAGGTTAATATTGTTATGTGTGAATTTGATCCTATCATTACAATGTTAGCTGATTATTTTGCCCATTAGTTGACGCAGTTTCTTTCTAGCATCAATGGTCTTTACAATCTGGCATGTTTTTGCAGTGGCTGGTACTGGTTGCTCCTTTCCACGTTTAGTGCTTCCTTCAGGAGCTCTTGTAAGGCAGGCCTGGTGGTGACAAAAATCTCTCAACATTTGCTTGTCTGTAAAGGATTTTATTTATTTTTCACTTATGAAGCTTAGTTTGGCTGGATATGAAATTCTGGGTTGAACATTCTTTTCTTTAAGAATGTTGAATATTAGTCCCCACTCTCTTCTGGCTTATAGGGTTTCTGCTGAGAGATCCACTGTTAGTCTGATGGGCTTTCCTTTGTGGGTAACCTAACCTTTCTCTCTGGCTGCCCTTAATATTTTTTTCTTCATTTCAACCTTGGTGAATCTAACAATTATATGTCTTGGGGTTGCTCTTCTCGAGGAGTATCTTTGTGGTGTTCTCTGTATTTCCGGAATTTGAAAGTTGGGGTGTCTTGCTAGGTTGGGGAAGTTCTCTTGGATAATATCCTGAAGACTGTTTTCCAACTTGGTTCCATTCTCCCTGTCACTTTTAGGTACACCAGTCAAACGTAGATTTGGTCTTTTCACATAGCCCCATATTTCTTGGAGGCTTTGTTCCTTTCTTTTTACACTTTTTTCTTTAAACTTTTCTTCTCACTTTATTTCATTAATTTGATCTTCAATCACTGATACCCTTTCTTTGACTCGATTGAATCAGCTATTGAAGCTTTTGCATGTATCATGTAGTTCTCATGCCATGGTTTTCAGCTCCATCAGGTCATTTAAGGTCTTCTTTACACTGTTTATTCTAGTTAGCCATTCATCTAATCCTTTTTCAAGGCTTTTATCTTCCTTGAGATGGGTTCGAACATCCTCCATTAGGTTGGAGAAGTTTGTTATTACCAACCTTCTGAAACCTACTTCTGTCAGCTTGTCAAAGTCATTCTCTATCCAGCTTTGTTCCATTGCTGGCGAGGAGCTGCGACCCTTTGGAGGAGAAGATGTGCTCTGGTTTTTAGAATTTTCAGCTTTTCTGCTCTGGTTTCTCCCCATCTTTGTGGATTTATCTACCTTTGGTCTTTGATGTTGGTGACCTACAGATGGGGTCTTGGTATGGATGTCCTTTTTGTTGATGTTGGTGCTATTCCTTTCTGTTTGTTAGTTTTCCTTCTAACAGTCAGGTCCCTCAGCTGCAGGTGTGTTGGAGTTTGCTGGACGTCCACTCCAGACCCTGTTTGCCTGGGTATCACCAGTGGAGGCTGCATAACAGCAAATATTGCAGAACAGCAAATATTGCTGCCTGATCCTTCCTCTGGAAGTTTGTCCCAGAGGGGAACCTGCCTGTATGAGGTGTAAGTCAGCCCCTACTGGGAGGTGTCTCCCAGTTAGGCTACACGGGGGTCAGGGACCCACTTGAGGAGGTAGTCTGTCTGTTCTCAGAGCTCAAACACTGTACTGGGAGAACCACTGCTCTCTTCAGAGCTGTCAGACAGGGACAGTTAGGTCTGCAGAATTTCTACTGCCTTTTGTTCAGCTATGCCCTGTCCCCAGAGGTGGAATGTACAGAGGCAACAGTCCTTGCTGAACCCAGTTCGAGCTTCCCTGGCTGCTTTGTTTACCTACACAAGCCTCAGCAATGGTCGACGCCCCTTCCCCAGGCAGGCTGCCGCCTTGCTGTTCGATCTCAGACTGCTGCACTAGCAGTGAGCAAGGCTCCGTGGGCGTGAGACCTGCCAAGCCAGACGTAGGATATAATCTTGTGGTGTGCCGTTTGCTAAGACCATTGGAAAAGCACAGTATTTGGGTGGGAGTGTCCCAGTTTTCCAGGTACAGTCTGTCACGGCTTCCCTTGGCTGGGAAAGGGAAATGCCCTGACCCCTTGCACTTCCTGGGTAAGGCAACGCCTCACCCTGCTTCAGCCTGCCCTCCATGGGCTGCACCCACTGTCCAGCCAGTCCCAATGAGATGAACCATGTACCTCAGTTGGAAATGCAGAAATCACCCATCTTCTGCATCCATCACACTGGGAGCTGCAGATTGGAGCTGTTCCTATTCAGCCATCTTGGAAGGGAAGTAGTTTCTTGTATTTTTAAAATTTTCCTTGAGACTTTCACTCTGACCCATGGATTATTTAGAAGTATATTGTTTAATTTCCAAGTGTCTAGAGATTTTTTCCTGCTACCTTTCTGTTATTGATTTTAGTTTGAGACCATTGTTGTCAAAGAATACACCTTATGATTTCAATCCTTTTAAATTTATTGAGGTTTGTTTTGTCACCCAAGATACGTTGTATCTTGGTATATTTTCCATTCCACGGGCACTTGAAAAGAATATGCTGCCTGCCTGCTGTTATTCATTGTAGTGTTCTGTAAATGATATTTCTACCCTGGTTGATGTGTGTACGTGTTTTTGTTTTTGGTGTTTTGAGTTCTATGTTCTTGTGATTTTCTGTATACTTTTATGTCAATTATTGAGAATGAGGTGTTAAAATGTCTCCAACTCTTACAGTGGATTTGTATGTATTTCCCTATAGTTTTACCAGGTTTTGCTTTACATATTTTGCAGATACTTTGTTTGGGGCATACACACTTAGGATTGCTGTGTCTCCTGTGTGGACTGACCTTTTATCATTATTTAGTATTTTTTTCTGGTCCTTGTAATTTTCTTTGCTCTGAAGTTCACATTATCTGATATTCATATATTCATTTCTGCTTTCCTTCAATAGTGTTCGCATGACTTTTTTCACACGTTTTAACTTCCAGTTTGCCTATTTTGTTATATTTGAAATAAGTTTATTGTAGATAGCATGTAGTTGGAAAAGAGTTTTCGCCATGATGGCCAGGCTGGTCTCCAACTCCTGACCTCAAGTGATTTGCCTGCCCCGGTCTCCCAAAGTGCTGCAACTGGCCCACATACGGTAATTTCTGGTATGTTAGGACTTAAGTCTGCCATTTTGTTTTTCGTTTTCTTTTGTTCTGTTTTTCAATTTTCTATTTACCTTTTCCTGCTTTCCTATGAATTAACTGAATACTTTTAGATTTCCATTTTGATTTATTTATAGTGTTTCTGAGTGTACAGCATACGTCAAAGATACTGGAGATTCAGTTCCAATCCACAAAAAAAGTGAGTATTGCAATAAAATGAGTCAGAAAAATTTTTGATTTCCCAGAGCACAGAAAAGTTATGTCTACACTATATCTTAGTCTATTAAGTGTGCAATAGCAGTATGTCTTAAAAAAAGGTACATAGCCGTTTAAAAATACTTTATTGTTAAAAATGCTGATAATTACCTGAATCTTCATCAGCCATAACCTTTTTGTTGGTAGAGGATTTTGCCTTCATGTTGATAGTTGCTGACTGTTCAGTTGGTGGACACTGAAGTTTGAAAGTGGCTATGGCAATTTCTTTTTCTTTCCTTTTCTTTTTTTTTTTGAGATGAAGTCTCACTCTGTCGCCCAGGCTAGAGTGTAGTGGCACGATCTCAGCTCACTGCAATTTCTGCCTCCCAGGTTCAAGTGATTCTTCTGCCTTAGCCTCCTGAGTAGCTGGGATTACACGTGCCCACTACCACGTCTAGCTAATTTTTTTTGTATTTTTAGTAGAGATGGGGTTTCACCATGTTAGGCTGGTCTCAAGCTCCTGACCTCAGGTGGTCCACCTGCCTCGGTCTCCCAAAGTGCTGGGATTACAGGTGCGAGCCATGCACCTGGCCAGTAATTTCTTAAAATAAGGAAACAATGAAGTTTGAAGTTTGACACATTGTTTGTCATTGTTCAAGAAAGATTTATCTGTAGCATGTGATGCTGTTTGATAGCATTTTATCCATGGTAAAACTTCTTTCAAAATTGGAGCCAATTCTCCAAAACTTCCTGCTCTGCTGCTTTATCAAATAAATTTCTGTAATAGTCAAAATCCTTTGTTGGAATTTCAACAATGTTCATGGCATCTTCACTAGGAGTAGATTTCATCTTAAAAAAACCACTTTCTTTGCTCATCCCCATGAAGCAACTTCTTATCTGTTCAAGTTTTACCATGAGATTGCAGCAATTCAGTCACACCTTCAGGCTGCATTTCTAATTTCAGTTTTTTTGTTTTGCTCTGTTTTGTTTTTTGAGAGGGAGTCTCACTCTGTTGCCTAAGCTGGAGTGCATTGGTGAGATTTCTGCTCACTGCAACCTCCGCCTCTTCGGTTCAAGCAATTCTCCTGCCTCAGCCTCCCATGTAGCTGGGATTACAGGCTCCTACCACCATGCCAAGCTAATTTTTCTATTTTAGTAGAGATGAGGTTTCACCATGTTGGTCAGGATGGTCTCAAACTCCTGACTTCAAATGATCTGCCCCCCTCGGCCTCCCAAAGAGCTGGGACCACAAGCGTGAGCCACTGTGCTCGGCGTAATTCTAGTTCTATTGCTCTTTCCACTACATCCACCCAGATCCACCAGAGGAATCACTATCTATGGCAGCCACAACCTTATGAAAGCCACAGCCGTATTTCTTAAATAATAACATGTGAAAGTCAAGATTGCTGTTTGATACACAGGCTACGAATGCATGACATTCTATTAATAGAAGTAATAACAACATTAATCTTTTTGTACATCTCCATCAGAGTTCTTAGGTGACCAGGTGCATTGTCAGTGAACAGTGATATTTTGCAAGGAATCTGTTTCCCTGAGCAGCAGGTCTCAAGAGTGGACTTCAAATATTCAGTGAACCACAGTATAAATAAATGTGTTATCATCCAGGCTTTGTGGTCCCATTTATAGTGCACAGGCAGAGTAGATTTAGCATAATTATTAAGGGCCTTAGGATTTTTGGAATGGCAAATGAGCTTTGGCTCATCTTAGAGCTACATCAGCTATATTACCCTCTAACAAGAGAGTCAAGCCTGTGTTTTTGAAGCTTTGAAGCTAGGCACTGACTTCTCTTCTCTAGCTATGACAGTTTTAGATGGCCTCTTCTTCCAAAATAAGACTGCTTTGTCTGCATTAAAAATATGTAGCCACCTTCATCAATGATCTTAGCTAAATCTTCTGGATAAGTTGCTGCAGCTTCTACATCACCACTTGCTGCTTCGCCTTGCACTTTTACGTTATAGAGGCAGCTTCTTGCCTTAAACCTCATGAAGCAACTTCTGCAAGCTTCAAATTTTTCTTTTGCAGCTTCCTCACTACTGTCAGCCTTCATAGAATTGAAAAAAGTTAGGATCTCACTCTGGATTAGGCTTTGGTTTAAGGGAATGTTGTAACTTATTTGATCTTCTGTCAAGACCAATAAAATTTTTCCTATACCAGCAATAGAGATACTTCTGTTTCACTTTCTTATAATCCATGTGCTCACTAGAGTAGTACGTTTAATTTCCTTCAAGAAGTTTTCCTTTACATTCACAAGCTAAGAGACTGTTTGGTGCAAGAGGCCTAGCTTTTGACTTATCTCAGCTTTTGACATGCCTTTCTCACTAAACATAATCGTTTTTAGCTTTTGATTTAAAATGAGGAATGTGTAACCCTTTCTTTTACTTGAACCCGTAGAGGTCATTGTAGGGTTATATATTGGCCTAATGTTAAAATTGTTGTTTCTCAAGGAACAGTGAAATGAGAGAGAGAGAGGAGAGAGAGGGAGAGAGACAGGAGAGAGAGAGGAGAGACAGGGTAATGGGCAACCAGGGGAGCAGTCAGAACACATATTTGTGGATTAAGTTTGCCATCTTATATGGGTGCATTTGTGGTAATGTAAAACAATTGCATTAATAACATCAAAGATTACTGACAGCAGATCTCCACAATAGATATAATAATATAATAAAGTTTTAAATATTATGAGAATTACCAAAATGTAACACAGAGACATGAATGAGTGTATGTTGTTGGAAAAGATAGTACCAATAGATCCTTGACACAGGATTGCCACAAACCTTTAATTTGTAGAAAATGCAATATCTGCAAAGTACAATAAAATGAGGCACAGTAAAACCAGGTATGCCTGTATCTCTTCATATACCTTTGTTAGTGGTTGTTCTAGGTCTCATATTATATATATAACTTATCACACATTACTCTTGTCATCATTTTGCCAGTTTTTAATAAACTATAGAAATCTTAACTCACTTTTGTTTCTTTTCTCTCCCCATTTTTTCTATAATATACTTAAATATTTCCCTCACATATATAGAGAACAAAATCAGATAATATCATAATGTTTGTTTCTACTGTTAAAAAGTATCTAGAAAACTCACAGGGAGAAGGAAAGCCTATTGTATTTACTCACATTTTGCCTTACCATATTTTGTTCCTTCTCAATGTTCCAAATTTCCTTCTTTTATCTTTCCTTTTCTGTGTAGGAATTTTCCTTTGGCTATCCTTTTATGGGAGTCTGGCTGGTGACAAATTATCTTAGTTTTTCGTCATGCAAGATATTTTGGTTTCTTCTTCATTCCTGAAGGATGTTTTTGCTGAATATAGAATTCTGGGTTAACAGTTCTTTTCTTGTAGTATCCGAAAAATATCATGCACTTCTTTCAGCCTCTGTGGTTTCTATTGAGAAATGTGCTTTCCTTCTCTCTGTCTCCTACAGTTGAAGTGTCATTTTACTCTGACTGATTTCAACACTTTTCCTATGTCTTTAGTTTTCAGAAATTTAATTATGATTTACCTTAGTGTAGATTTCTTTGGGTTTCTTCTGTTTGGGTTTCACTCCGCTTCTGGATCTGTAGGCAAATGGCTCTTGGCAAATTTTGGATTTTCTGCCATTATTTCTTCACAAACTTTTTAGCCTTATACTCTTCTAGAACGCTAATGACACAAATGTTAGAACCTTTGTTATACTCCCACAGATTCTTAAATTTCTCTTATTTTTTCAGTCTATTTTCCTCTATCTTCCAGATCAGACATTTTTTTTCTAATTCACTGGTTCTTTCCTCTGTCCCTTCTGTTCTGCTGTTGAGTTCATTCACTGGGCTTTTATTTCAGCTATTGTGTTTTTCAGTTTTATAATTTGGACTGGATTCAGTGGGTCACACCTGTAATCCCAGTGCTTAGGGAAGTCAAGGTGGAAGGGTTGCTTGAGACCGGAAGTTTGAGACCAGTCTGGGCAAAATAGTGAGACCCCATCTTTGCAGAAAACAAAAAACAAAACAAAACAAAAAAAGAAACTGACAACAAACAAACAAACAAAAAACAGAAAAAACTAACCAGATGTGGTGCCACATTCTTATAGTCCTAGCTACTTGAATGGCTGAGGTAGGAGGATTGAGGATTGCTTGAACCCAGAAGTTCAAGGCTATAGTGAGCTATGACTGAGCCACTGCACTCCAGCCTGGGCAACAGAGTGAGATATCTTATCTCCAAAAAATAAAAAGGAAAAGGAAAAAAATCCATTTGATTCTTCATGTCTTCTACTTTCTTACTGAGTGTTTCTATTTTTAAGAATTTGTTTCAATTATGCTCATATTTGCTCTTCAAAGCACTGTTCTATAGCTGCTTTAAAATCATTGTCAGATAACTCTAACATCTTTACCATTCTTGGTTTTGGTGCCTATTGATGGTTTTCTTTTCATTCATTTGAGATCCTCATTCTTAGTTCATGTCAGATTATGAGATTCTGGATCTTATTTAAATTTTCTGTTTTACTTGATGTTCTTGAATGTTACTCTGGCAAGAAAAAGTGGGGAGAAAGGAATATGCAGTTTTGTTACTTACAGATGAAGGCAGAAATCCAGGTTATTCATGTGACCTCTATTGCTCCTCAAAGGTGACGTCCTTGTCACTGTTGGTTACGGTTGAAATTTCTGGCTCCTCATGTGTTCTCTCTACTGATACTGCTACGGGGGGTGACCTATGACTGCTGGGTAGTAATACAAGTCCTGACTCTCCATCAGGCCTCCTCTAATATTACCCCAGTGAGACAAGGGAAAGGTGCCTCATTACAACCAGGTAGGTGTAGAAGTTCAGGCTCCCTAAGTAGTCACCACTGACTCTGCAGGAAGAGGTGCCCTGTTACTTGCTGGCAGGGTTTAAAGGCCCAGCTCCTTACTGGCCTTCTCTGATATCACCCTGGCAGAAGATTTAGGGCATTCATTAGAGCCTGTTGAGGGTAGAAGGCTAGACTCCCCATTCAGCATTTGCTGGTGTGGATAGGCCTGGGGATGTAGTTTCTTTTGTGGTGTTTGGCTGCGATAGAGTGGTTATTGTCTAAAATTTAGCCTTGATAGTTTTCACCTTTTCTGGTCATTTTGGCTAGAAAGAACAGGCTTTTCTTGGGGATTTTGTTTGTATCTATTGACTTTTCCTTTTTTCCAATTTCTTCAGCTCCAAGTCTGGGGTATATGAGGCACAAAGAAAATCCAGAGGACTATCATCATGTCTTTCCTCTGGTCCCAAGTTCACTTGCCATTCTGCATTCTTTCTGCAATTCTCAGACTTTTCTGAGATTGGTTTTACATCAAGGGCTTTTAGTTGTACTTGGCAGAAAAAATAAAGAAAATGCATTTATTCCATCTTTCCAAGCAGAAGCCCCATATCACTTAAAATTTTTTCTCAGGTATACTTAAGTTTGAGAACTTTGGTTGCTTTTGTCAAGTGAGATTTAGTGTCAAAAGACTGCAAGCTGCCTTATCTTCCTTTCTTTCTTTCTGTTTTATTTTTGTTGTTGTTGTTTGTTTGTTTGTTTTTAAATTTTCTTTTTAGAGACTGAGTCTTGCTCTGTCATTTAGGTTGGATCACAGTTCACTGTAATCTTGAACTCCTGGACTCAAGTGATCCTCCCACCTCAGCCTCCTGGGTAGCCAGGACTACAGGCACACACCACCACGTTTGCTAATTCTCTGCTTTTATTTATTTTTGTAGAGATAGAGTTTTGTTACATTGCCCAGGCTGGTCTCAAACTTCTGCTCTCAAGTGGTGCTCTTGCCTTGGCCTCTCAAAGGGTAGGGATTACAAGTGTGAGCCATTGTACCTGGCCCTCTTTTCTTATCTTAGTTACTACAGTCAGCAAATCTGATAGGTACTTTCATTAGCAGACTTTTTCAGGTGCCCACTCTCATCCCTCTGGCATGCATTATGGCCATGGTGTGTCACTGATGACTTCTACTGAAATTGTCAACATCACATTCCACCAGAGTGCTTTCCTCATGTTATGGTCAGCTTCTCTACTCAGGAGTCCAGTGAATTAAAATCCATGGAAACAGCCCTCAAACAATAACTGACTGGAAGGGCTGTATAAATACCCCAGCTCCCTTGCCCTATTGGAGTAACTCTGAAGCATTTCATTTTCCAGAGTTTTCATGCTGGGTTAAGTTTTATTTGCCCACAGTAATAGCTTGCCTGTTATTGCAGAATGTATTGGCTGCCTTCCCTTCTCTGTCTCATTTCCCCATTCCCCAACCCATGTTTCTCGCACCTCTCAAATAAACTGCTTGCTCTGGGATACTTGCCTCTCAGGCTCTTTCATCCTTCTCCATACTAGTCCATTCCACTAGGGCTCATACTGCACTCTGAGCAGTTCACACACTGGGATGGGCCTCTGCTGTACAGAAACCATATAAAGTCTTTCCGTTTCAAGCACAGCTATGTCACAGTTCCAAGTTAAGGCTAAAAGCATTTGAATCCTGGCTTCTTTGCTAGGTCGTTGTGTAACTGTGGAAATGACTCATAGCTTTTCTGAACCTCTATTCCTTCATTTTCAAAATGGGCATAATAATACTTACTTCTTAAGTCGAGAGGTTTAAATGAGATAATAAATTTAAAAGGCATCACAGAGTGCCTGGCACATAGTTGCTCCATTTCTTTAAATATCAGCCAGTGTTATTAATAGTATTCATGCCTATTTCTACTTTTCCTTTTAACTTTCTGCCCGTCTTTTTCAGTCTTCTTAACAGCTTTGCGTTATCTCGATCCTGTCTTTGGTGCTCTTCTCATCTCACCTTAAGTGTTCTTGTGGGTTGACCTCACCTGATCCCACAGCCTCCATTTCTACTGCATTAAGCACGAAAAGTTCTCTTTCTCCAGCCTCTCCCTCTCTTCTGGTCTCTAAACCCAACATTTTCAACTCTCACTGTCACTCCAAATGCAGTGTGCACAAAATAAGACTTTTCTACACCAACCAATCAAAATATGTCTACTCCCAGTTATTTATCTGTTCCTATTTTGGTTAAAGACATCCTTCATCATCCAGATGCCCAAGCTAGAAATCCTAATTTTAATTTTTTCTTTCTTTATATTTTTCATATTCAAGCAGTTACCAGATTCTGTGACTTCTGCTTTTTAAGCTGGTGTTCCCAAACTGAAGAGTGCAACCTGTTAGCTCATGGGGACCAGTTAACTCTGACGCTGGCAGGTTCTTTCTGGTGACCAGCTTTCACAGTTACTGTTCTCCAGCTGCCAGCTGGGGAATGTGCTAATTGAAAACAGAAATTCTCCCTTTTAGCCCTTAAATACAAATTTTAAGAGAGTAATCCTGCACAACAGGAATCCCCAACCCTTGGGCCATGGACCAGTACTGGTCTGTGGTCTGTTAGGAACCAGGCTGCACAGCAGGAGGTGAGCAGTGGGCAGCTGACTAAGTGAAGCTTTATCTGTATTTACAGCTGCTCTCCATCACTCACACTACTGCCTGAGCTCTGCCTCCTGTCAGATCAGCATTCTCATAAGAGTGCAAACCCTACTGTGAACTGTGCATTTGAAGGACCTAAGTTGCATGCTGTTTATGAGAATCTAATGCCTGATGATCTGTCACTGCCTCCCATCACCCCCAGATGGGATTGCCTAGTTGCAGGAAAACAAGCTCAGGGCTCCCACTGATTCTACATTATGGTGAGTTGTATAATTATTTCCTTATATATTACCACGTAATAATAATAGAAATAAAATGCACAATAAGTAATGTGTTTGAATCGTCCTGAAACCATCCTCCCTACCCCGTCTGTGGAAAAATTGTCTTCCACGAAATTGGTCCCTGGTGCCAAAAAGGCTGGAGACTGCTGCTGAACAAGAAGGGAGACCCAGGAGAATCTAACCATATTGATTTTTAGAAACTAGGAGGATGAGAATAAACATTTCTTATTTAAAGATGATGTAGTATAAAATAAATACATGTATTTATTATTTATACACGATTTATCCATATTATACATTTATATGTAATATTTGTATATTACATACATTTTATACGTCTATTTATTAATGAGAAATATAGCTATCTATGATTTACATATGTCATATATATTTGATCTTTGTTCAGGGTTCCTGGCACAGAACTTCTGAAACCCTTGGAATTCCCTGACTGAGGAGTATCTTTTGTATGCTAATGAGATGACTCATGGCTGAGGACCTCAGAATGGGGGTTGGTCACCAGAAAGACCAAGCCATGACAGAGGATTGGAGCTTTCAACCTCAGTCTCCTACCTTTGAAGAGGGGAGTGGGGTTGGAGATTGAGTTTAATCACCAGTGGCCAATGATAGTTTCAATCATGCCTACAAAATGAAACCTCTATAAAAACCCCAAAATGATGGGGTTTGGAGATCTTTTTGGTTGATGAACACATAGAAGTGCTGAGGGGGTGGTGCACCCAGTGAGGGTGTGGAAACTGTTTCTCCCCTCTCCCATACCTTGACCCATGCATCTCTTCCATTAGTTTCTTCCTGACTTGTATCCTTTAGAATGATGCACTAATAATAAGTAAAGTGCTTTCCTGAGTTCTGTTAGTTGTTCTAGTGGATTACCAAACCTGAGAAATCTATAGGCAGTCAGTCAGAAGGATGGGTAGCTCCTGGGACATCCAGCTATCATCTGAAGTTAGGACAATCTTGAGGGACTGAGCCCTTTACCTGTTAGGTTTGTGTTAACTCTAGTGGTTACTGTCAGAATTGAATTGAATTAAACTGTTGAACATCAAGTTGGTGTCAGAGAATTGGAGAACTGGTGTAGAAAATGACAAGTATTTGGTGTCTGAAAATAATCGCATATTTCATGTTAGAAGTGGTATGAGAAAAAAGATATTGCAGATGAGTAATTAGATTTTTTTTTTAAGTTCTGCAAACTTAAAGAAAAATAGAATAGAATATGCAAAAGATAGCTAAACAGAAGGTTTTTGAGGGAAAAAGTATTATTCCAAGAAACAGAGGTATAATTTGGATAGCAACAGCCAATTTAAAATGATAGTTCTATGAAACAGGAAACAAAAGATGGGGTAATTTTAAAAACTGAAATAAAAATTAATACCAGTGAGATAAAGAAAATATTTAAGAAAAAATAAGAAAAATTTTCTACCATGGTAAAATGTAGAAGAGTTAAAAAGAATATTGATATTGCAGAAAATTGATCTGTCTTCTGGGGGATGAATTTAAGTAAATTTCTTAAAATTCAGAGGTAAAGAACAATCAGGTGAAAACAATAAGTATAACACACATGGGTGGCTGGGTGCAGTGGTTCATGCCTGTAATCCCAGCACTCTGGGAGGCCAAGGTGGGTGGATCACCTGAGGTCAGGAATTTAAGACCAGCCTGGCCAACATGGCGAAACCCTGTCTCTACCAAAAATGCAAAAATTAGCCAGGCATGGTGGCATATGCCTGTAATCCTAGCTACTCAGGAGGCTGAGGCAGGAGAATTGCTTGAACCTGGGAGATGGAGGTTGCGGTGAGCTGAGAATGTGCCACTGCACTCCAGCCTGAGTGACAGAGCAACACTCCATCTCAAAACAAAATAAATAATAAAACAAAATAATGCACATGGAAGCTAGGCAATAAAGAACCAATTTATGTATAAAAAGGCAAAACAAGAAATGTGGCATAATAAATGGGAGAAGTGGAAGAGAAACACTATTCAAAGTTATAGTTGGAAAACGAAGGTAAAACTTTTTTTTCCACAGTATACATTTTCCTCCAGATGAGACAATACACAGATCCCTAAAAAGAATCTAATGATAAGAACAGAACTGTAATGATAGAAAAGGCATTGGAGTTTCCTAAGGGCTATGATTTCTCTTCTTTGTTGTTTAGTCACCCTGATGAAAAAGACTCTCTGAGTATCAAGTAAACACCAATACTTGGAAATATCTTGTTCAAATAGTTGAATTTTAAGTCTATACAAATCTCTCAGTTAGGCAAAAGTGTAAAATATGATTAAAATACAGGTTTGAAAAAATATTACAAACTCAAGCTAGCCATTGTGTTTTACACAAATTACATGCCAGAAAACAATAAGGCATTATTTATAGAGTTTGGGGAAAAAGTGATATATCCCTTAAATTCTATACCAAGCAGATGATGTTTATGTCTGAAAACCACAGAAAGATATCAGAGGTAGAAGGAGCCTGGGAGGAAGTTAAGCAATAATGTTTCATTTCTGAAAGATATATTTACAGATATAATAAAGTCAATTGAGTTACTAAGTGAACAATGCCTTTTGAAACTCGTGAGCTGGGAAGTCTAAATGTAAAAGAATCAGTAGTGAGCATAGTACCTTTTGTGTTAGTCCATTTGTGTTAGTATAAAAGAATACCTGAGACTGAGGAATTTACAAAGAAAAGAGGTTTATTTGACTCATGGTTTTGTGGGTTCTACAAGCACGGTGCCAGAACATACTGGCTTCTGGTGAGACCTCAGGAAGCTTACAATCTTGACAGAAGTTGAAGTGGTGCTGGCACATCACATGGTGGGAGAGAGAGCAAGAGAGGGAAGTGGGAGGTGCCAGGCTCTTTTAAACAACCAGCTCTCCTGTGACCTCACAACTGTGAGGAAGTCATCAAGTCATTCACGAGGAATCTGCCCCCATGGCCCAAATACCTCCCACTCGGCCCCACTTTCAACATTGAGGATTACATTTCAACATGAGATTTGAAGGGGACAAATATACACACCACATTAACATTTAAACCAATCAGTAAGCAACAATTGCTGATTTGATCAAGGGAATACAAATATTATAAAGTCTAAAAGAAGAAAGACATAATAATGGAATCATAGTAAGTCGGGATAAAATTCCCAGAAGAAAAATTATATAGAAAGGTCTGGGAAACATGGGAAATCCAGTCATGATGTTAATAGTATTCATTTGGAAAAAGCTGGTTCTAGGCCTAGAGGGACTCTTTAAAACTTCAAGAAACAATTATTTTTCAAATTATATAAACTGTTGTATAGGATAAAAATAAAGCACATTTTGCAATATTTTTTATCAAGGTAGAGAAATTCTGATAACAAATCTTGCCAAGAACTGAACAGAAAAGAGGAAACCATTGATTGATACCACTTGAATTCAGCAGTATTTACTCATTTTAATCCACCCTCCGCAATTAAAGTTTATCTCAGAAATGTAAAGCTGTCTTCAAATCTATTAGTATCATTCATTTTTTCTATAGAAAAAAAGAAACAGTATCTCACTGAAGTGAATGAATCTTTAAGCAATATTTAACCTTCATTCCTGATTATAACTTATAGCAAAATGGATATAGAATATCTCAAACCAAAAAACAGCATCCTATTTTACAGTGAAATAGTGAAAGTATTTCTTTAAATGCAGAAGCAAGCACACACATACCTTGTTATTTAATTTTTAAATTTATTCAATTCATTTTAAAATTTATTTTTTCAGAAAAAGCCAGCCAATGCTATTAGATAAGAATGCAAAATATGGTATGTAAATATTAAGAACAGAGAGATGGGCCGGGTGCGGTGGCTCAAGCCTGTAATCCCAGCACTTTGGGAGGCCAAGACGGGCGGATCACGAGGTCAGGAGATGGAGACCATCCTGGCTAACCCAGTGAAACCCCGTCTCTACTAAAAAAATACAAAAAACTAGCCGGGCGAGGTGGCGGGCACCTGTAGTCCCAGCTACTCGGGAGGCTGAGGCAGGAGAATGGCGTAAACCCGGGAGGTGGAGCTTGCAGTGAGCTGAGATCCGGCCACTGCACTCCAGCCTGGGCGACAGAGCGAGACTCCGTCTCAAAAAAAAAAAAAAAGAACAGAGAGATGAAATTATTATTTGTAGATGATGTGACTATGGACCTGTGAAATAAAAAGGAGGCAACTGAACAGCTATGTGGAATAATAATAAGAAACTTCAGCTGGCAAGAAAATAAATACAAAAAGTGATAACTTTCTCCCATAATTACAGTAATTCTTTAAAAAAATTAATTTCTTTAGAGATAAGGTCTTGCTTTTTTACCCAGGCTGGAGGGCAGTGGTGTGATCACAGCTCACTGCAGGTTCTAAATTTTGGGCTCAAGCAATCCTCCCTCCTCTGCCTCCCAAGTAGCTGGGACTATAGGTGCACACCACTATGCCCTGTTAATACCATTACACTAATTCTTTAAAAATAGTATGAAATCCTGTAGTCAGGAGTATGTTCAGAAAGTAAAGTACTGGACTGATAATAAGATACGAAAGCTCTAATGAATAATGTGATAAAAAGGTCAGCATGAATAAAAAGATTGTAGTGTCCTGGATGGGAAGACACAGTAATGGCAGAAACGTTAACTTTTTTCAAGTAAAAAAACAAATTTCATAAAATTTTAAAACTGTCAGAATTTGGAATCTAACATTATTCTAAATTTAGCCTAGTTATAGGTCTAGAAGCAAACAGGGGTGCTGTGGGTGGCTCCTGCGGAGAATCAACATTATCTTGCCTGAAAATGCCTCTGGGGAGACCATCATTGTTGCCTCAGGCAGCACAGGGTTTATCTCCTCAGACAAAGTTGTAAAGGCTGATGGCAGCATGGTTCAGGGAGGGGATCATCCAGTTGTAAGACTAAATACTCCAGAATGCAAAGGAGATCTTGAAAATATACATGAGGAAAAATTTGCTTTAACAGATATCAAAATATACCACAGGGATGAAAACAGCATGACAATGGTACAAAAATATTCAGATTATTGTAACCAAATATGAGAAGAAAATATAGGAGTGTGATGGGTAATACTGAGTGTCAACTTGATGGGATTGAAATATACAAAGTATTGATCCTGGATGTGTCTGTGAGCGTGTTGCCAAAGGAGATTAACATTTGAGTCAGTGGGCTGGGAAAGGCAGACCTATCCATAATCTGGGCACCATCTAATCATCTGCCAATGCAGCTAGAATAAAAGCAGGCAGAAAAGTGTGAAAAGAGAGACTGGCCTAGCCTCCCAGCCTACATCTTTCTCCTGTGAGGGATGCTTCCTGCCCTCGAACATTGGACTCCAGGTTCTTCAGTTTTGGAACTTGGAGTGGCTCTCCTTGCTCCTCAGTCTGCAGATGGCCTATTGTGGGACCCTGTCATCATGAGAGTTAATACTTAATAAACTCCCCTTTATGAATGTGTGTGTATATATGTGTGTGTGTGTGTGTGTGTGTGTGTGTGTGTGTGTGTGTGTATGTATGTATTCCATAGTTCTGTCTCTCTAGAGAACCCTGACTAATACAGATTTTGGTACCACAAGTGGTTCTAGAGGAACAGAATATTAAGGATGGAGTTCTTTTGTTGGTTTTTGGGTTTCTGGATTTGGCTGCTTAATATAAGTAGACCCCCAAACGCTAAGGACTCTACTTCTAATAGTATGGAGAACACTGATAGTCCTTGGCATGAACTGTTCAGAGAGTTATGCAAAATAGATGCATTTGACACTCCTGATTCATCACTCATGAGAGGCAAGGAGTTTAGTGACTCTATACATAATACCTTTGACCATATGCAGAGAACCAAGGAACATAATGAAGCTGGTTGGTTGTTCCTAAGTTCAGTGGACAAATTGATGACCGAAGATGATGAACTCAGGAATTCTATCTTCTGGCTTCAGAAGCAGATACTAAGCCTCAAATCTGCTAAGATTGCAGATACTAAGCCTCAAATCTGCTAAGATTGCCCCTGAGTGAGAGTCTTATCTCCTATAGAGAAAGAACTGAAATTGTGGAAAAACAGACACAAGCTCTTATCATGCGAGTGGCTGACCTGCAACAAAAGGTTCATGCACAGCCTCACCAGGTATCTACTGTTAAGGTTAGGGCATTGATTGGAAAAGAATGGGACCCTGCAACTTGCAATGCAGGTGTGTGGGAGGACCCTGATGAAGCTGGGGACACTGAGTTTGTAAACTCTGATGAACTCTTTTTGCCAGAAGGAACAGCTTCCCCATCTCCAGTACTGGCAACATCCCCTCCCTGAACCATGCTGCCATCAGCCTTTACAACTTTGTCTGAGGAGATAAACCCTGTGCTGCCTGAGGCAACAATGATGGTCTCCCCAGAGGCATTTTCAGGCAAGATAATGTTGATTCTCCGCAGGAGCCACCCACAGCACCCCTGTTTGCTTCTAGACCTATAACTAGGCTAAAGTCCTGGTGGGCCCCTAGAGCTGAGGATGAGAGTGTGATGCATGAGGAGGTGTGCTACACTCAAAAATAACTGTTTGAGTTTTCTAATTTATGTGAACAGAAATCTGGAGAACAGTCATGGGAATAGTTATCAAGGATCTGGGATAATGGTGGAAGGAATATATAGTTGAATCAGGCTGAATTTGTTGATTTCGACCCACTAAGTAGGGACTCTGCATTTAATGTTGCAGCTTGGGGAGTTAAAAAAAACAGGTTCTAATAGTTTATTTGCTTGGTTAGCTGAAATATGGATTAAATTATGGCCCACTGTGAGGGAGCTGGAAATGCCTGATCTCCTTTGGTTTAGTGTAGAGGAAGGGATCCAAAGGCTTAGGGAGATTGGGACGGTGGGGTGGATTAGTCACTTTAGACCTACTCATCCCAATGCCTTGCAAAATAGATTTGCGAGGGCAGAACGTGCATCTTTGAAGAGCCTTGTAATTGCTCTTCTCTGTATGTTAGATCTAACAGTGGGAACCACAGTCACTCAACTATATAATTTAAATACAATGGGAATAATTGGATCTTGAGGTGGCAGGGGCCAAGTGGCGGCACTTAGCCATCAAAGGCAAGGTGGGCATAGCTACCATAATGGACAGCAGAGGCAAAGTGGCAATCAGAATAATCAGAATAGTCTGACTCATGTATAACTCTGGCATTGGCTAATTAATCATGGTGTTCTTAGAACTGAAATCAATAAGAAGTCTACTGCAATCTTACTTAATTTATACAAGCAGAAAACTTCTAGGTTGAATGGACAAAAGACTAATTCAAATTATAATGACAGAGAATCACAGACCCTCAATCAATTTCCAGACTTGAGCTAGAACCTCTTGAATGAAGGGGAGGCCAGGTCTCCTTGAGGAAGGACCCCACTACATTGCCCACAATTTATGCATTTAACCTTTCTCTCATCCTTCTCCAAGGAGACCTCTGGCCTTTTACCAGGGCATCTGTGCTTTAAGGAAAGGAAAATTATCAGATATTTTGGGGACTACTGGACACTGACTCTGAGCAGTCATTGATTCTGGGGAACCCAAAACATCATTGGGGTCCTTGAGTTAAAGTAGGGGCTAATGGGGTGAGTTAATTAATGGAGTTTTAGTTCAGGTCTGACTTACAGTGGGTCCAGTGTGTCCCTGGATTCATCCTGTGGTCATTTCCCTAGTGCCAGAATGCATAATTGGCATAGACATACTTAGCAGCTGGCAGAACCACCACATTGGCTCCCTGACTGATAGGGTGAGGTCTATTATGGTGAGAAAGGCCCAAAGGAAGCCATTAGAGCTGCTTCTACCTAGAAAAATAGTAAATCAAAAACAATATTGCATCCCTGGAGGGATTGTGGAGATTAGTGCCACCATCAAGGACTTGAAAGATACAAGGGTGGTGATTCCCACCACATCCCCATTCAACTGTCCCATTTGGCCTGTGTAGAAGATAGATGGATCTTGAAGAATGACCGTGGATTATTGTAAGGTTAACGAAGTTGTGACTCCAATTGCAGCTGCTGTACGAGAAGTGGTTTCATTGCTTGAGCAAATTAACACATCTCCTGGTACCTGGTGTACAGCCATTGACTTGGCAAATGCCTTTTTCTGCATTCCTGTCCATAAGGCCCACCAGAAGCAATTTGCCTTCAGCTGGCAAGGGCAGCAATATGCCTTTACTGCCCTACCTCAGGGGTATATTAACTCTCTGGCTTTGTGTCATAATCTTTTTCGGAGAGGATTTGATAGCTTTTCGCTTCCACAAAATATCACACTGGTCCATTACGTTGATGACATTATGCTGATTGGATCCAGTGAGCAAGAAGTAGCAAACACACCAGACTTATTGGTGAGACATTAGTGTGTCAGAGGATGGGAAATAAATCCAACTAAAATTCAGGGGCCTCCTACCTCAGTAAAATTTCTAGGCATCCAGTGGTGTGGGGCCCGTTGAGATATTCCTTCTAAGGTGAAGGATAAGTTGCTGCATTTGGCCCCTCCTACAACCAAGAAAGAGGCACAACGCCTGGTGGGCCTATTTGGATTTTGGAGGCAGCACATTCCTCATCTGGGTGTGTTGCACCAGCCCATTTATCAAGTGACCTGAAAGGTTGCCAGTTTTGAGTGGGGTCCAGAGCAGGAGCTGCTGCGCAAGCTGCTCTGCCACTTGGGCCATATGATCCAACAGTGCTTGAGGTGTCAGTGGAAGATAGGGATGTTGTTTGGAGCCTTTGGCAGGCTCCCATAGGTGAATCACAGCCTAGGCCTCTAGGATTTTGCAGCAAGGCCCTGCCATCTTCTGCAGATAACTGCTCTCCTTTTGAGAGACAGCTCTTGGCCTGTTACTGGGCTTTAGTGGAAACTGAACGTTTGACTATGGGTCATCAAGTCACCATGCAACCTAAACTGCCTATCATGAACTGGGTGCTTCCTGACCCATCTAGCCATAAAGTGGGTCATGCACAGTAGCATTCCATCACCAAATGGAGGTGGTATATATGTGATCAGGCTCCAGCAAGTCCCGAAGGCACAAGTAAGCTACATGATGAAATGGCTCAGATGCCCATGGTCTCCACTCCTGCCACCCTGCCTTTTCTCCCCTAGCCTGCACCAATGGCCTCAATGGTAGTTCTGTATGATCAGTCGACAGAGGAAGAGAAGGCTAGGGCCTGGTTCACAGATGGTTCTGCACGATAGGCAGGCACCACCCAAAAGTGGACAGCTGCAACACTACAGCCCCTTTGTAGGACATCCCTGAAGGGCAGTGGGGAAGGGAAATCTTTCCAGTGGGCAGAATTTCATGCGGTGCACCTGGTTATGCACTTTGCATGAAAGGAGAAATGGCCAGATGAGCGATTATATATTGATTCATGGGCTGTAGCCAATGGTTTGGCTGAGTGGTCAGGGACTTGGAAGAAGCATGATTGGAAAATTGGTGACAAAGAAATCTGGGGAAGAGGTATGTGGATGGACCTCTCTGAGAGGTCAAAAATTCTGAAGATATTTGTATCCCATGTGAGTGCTCACAAGTGGGTGACCTCAGCAGGGGAGGATTTTAATAATCAAGTGGATAGGATGAACCATTCTGTGGACACCACTCAGCCTCTTTCCCCAGCCACCCCTGTCATCCCCCAGTGGGCCCATGAACAAAGTGGCCATGGTAGCAGGGATGGAGATTACACATGGGCTCAGCAAAAAGGACATCCACTCACCAAAGCTGACCTGGTTATGGCCACTGCTGAGTGTTCAGTTTGCCTGCAGCAGAGACCAACACTGAGCCCTTGGCATGGCACCATTCCTCAGGGTGATCAGCCAGCTACCTTGTGGCAGGTTGATTATATTGGACCTCCTCCGTCATGGAAAGGGCAGATACTTGTCCTCACTGGAATAGATACTTACTCCGGATATGGGTTTGCGTATCCTGCATGCAATGCTTCTGCCAAGACTACCGTCTGTGGACTCACGGAATGCCTTATCCATGGTGATGGTATTCCACACAGCATTGCCTCTGACCAAGGCACTGACTTCATAGCTAAAGAAGTGCAGCAGTAGGCTCATGCTCATGGAATTCACTGGTCTTACCATGTTCCCCATCATCCTGAAGCAGCTGGATTGACAGAACAGTGGAATATCCTTTTGAAGTCACAATTACAATGCCAACTAGGTAATGATACTTTTCAGGGCTGGGACAAAGTTTTCCAGAAGGCCACGTATGCTCTGAATCAGTGCCCAATATATGGTACTGTTTCTCCCATAGGCAGGATTCAGAGGTCCAGAAATCAAGGGGTAGAAGTGGAAGTGGCACCACTCACCATCACCCCTAGTGATCCACTAGCAAATTTTTGCTTCCTGTTCCCACAGCACTACATTCTGCTGGCCTAGATGTCTTAGTTCCAGAGGGACAAACATTGCTACCAGGAGACACAACAACGATTCCATTAAACTGGAAGATAAGATTACCACCTGGATGCTTTGGGTTCCTCCTGCCTTTAAGTCAACAGGCTAAGAAGGGAGTTACAGTATTGGTTGGGGTGATCAACCCGACTATCAAGATGAAATCAGTCTACTACTCCACAACAGAGATAAGGAAGGGTATGCATTGAATACAGGAGATCCATTAGGGCATCTCTTAGTATTACCATGCCCTGTGATTAAGGTCAATGGGGAACTACAACATCCCAATCCAGCAGGACTACAAATGACCCAGACTCCTCAGGAATGAAGGTTTGGGTCACTCCACCAGGAAAAAAACCATGACATGCTGAGATGCTTGCTGAAGGCACAGGGAATACAGAATGGGTAGAAGAAGAAGGTAGTCATCAATACCAGCTACGACTGCGTGACCCAGTGCAGAAGTGAGGACTGTAATTGTCAGGAGTATTTCTTCCTTCTTTTGCTAAAAATATGTTTGTGCATATATACACTAGGACTAGGAAAATATTTTATTTCCTTTCTTCTTTATTATATGATACAAAATTTATTGAGTTCACATCAGCATTTAAGTATTGTTAACTTTATGCAATAATATTTGGGTTGGGGATTGGTGCATTTCCAGTTGTACAAAGGATAGTTGTATTATGTTAGGTGTAATCATGACCTTATTATTGTCTTTATTTGAAGATTATATGTGATCTCAGGAGATGTATATGGGTTCAAGTTGACAAGCGGTGGACTTGTGATGGTTAATACTGAGTGTCAACTTGATTGAATTGAAGGATACAAAGTGTGTCTGTGAGAATGTTGCCAAAGGAGATTAACATTTGAGTCAGTGGGCTGGGAAAGGCAGACCTATCCATAATCTGGGTGGGCACCATCTAATCAACTGCCAGTGCAGCTAGAATAAAAGCAGGCAGAAAATTGTGAAAAGAGAGACTAGCCTAGCCTCCCAGCCTACATCTTTCTCCTCTGCTGGATCCTTCCTCCCCTTGAACATCAGACTCCAAGTTCTTCAGTTTTGAAACTCAGACTGGCTCTCCTTGCTTCTCAGCCTGCAGACAGCCTATTGTGGGACCTCATAATTGTATGAGTCAATACTTAGTAAACTCCCCTTTATATATATACACACATACATTTTTATTTATTTATTGAATTATTTACTTATTTTTGAGATGGAGTCTCGATCTGTCGCCCAGGCTGGAGTGCAGTGGTACGATCTCAGCTCACTGCAGGCTCCGCCTCCCGGGTTCATACCATTCTCCTGCCTCAGCCTCCCTAGTAGCTAGGACTACAGGCGTCTGCCACCACTCCCGGCTAATTTTTTTGTATTTTTAGTAGAGACGGGGTTTCACTGTGTTAGCCAGGATGGTCTCGATCTCCTGACCTTGTGATCCACCCACCTCGGCCTCCCAAAGTGCTGTGATTATATATATATTCCATTAGTTCTGTCCCTCTGGAGAACCCTGACTAATACAAGGTGAATATATAATGTTGAAGTGGATGGGAGAACCTACACTGAATTACACTAGAGACGGAAAGTGTAAAGGAAAGTCTAATACATTCTACCATGTTATAATACATGAAAATTAAGCAATTCCCGCCCCTAGTTTCTATATTCCAATAACAACTAACAAAGCAAAATTATTTAAAAATAGAAGGCAAATCACAAACTTGGAGAACATTCTTGTAATTAAATGACAAAAGTTAACATTCATTCTTAAATATAAAACAGCTTTTCTACATCAATAAGAAAAAAATGAACATCCCAACAGACAAAGAAGGTCATGAAGGAGGTCACTAGAGAAAAATACATGCAAAAAACTTGAAACATCAGAAATCAGTTAATTACAACTTAAAGCATGATACAATTTATCACAAATGGGTGTTCTCTCCTAAATGGATATGAAGGGTATTATTTGGTACAACAGTTTAGAAGGGCCAGTAGATGTGTGTATATACACATATAGTAAATACTTTTTCCTTTTCATCCACTAATTTTATCTATAAGGTTTTTTCCCCTAAGGGCAACATTGAATAATGTAGTTTCTTTATAAATTTTAAGGATCTTTATTTCTATGTCTGTTCTTTTCTTTAGCTTTTCATTTTTTTTTTTTAGTGATAGCATCGTTACAATTCTAAATATTTTTTCTTTCGTCATTGCTTCAGGACTGCAAATTCTCATCCATACAGCTCAAAAGTCATGATTTATAATTTCTAAATATATTCAGTGACATTGATTGAATGACAAAACAAATCTAAAGACAATATTAAAAATGTCCCACGAAGGCTCTAAAGTTCTGTTCTAAAAAGTAAAATCTACTAAAAAGTACAGCAAGTGACCTGGGTTTTAAGTTGAATTAAAAACAAAGCAAAACTGTAAACAATAAACGATTAGTTGCCACTTCATTTGACAGTAGGACTGGAGTAGGTTTTTGGATTAGAAACGTTAAGTGCTGAGATCATGTCTTACCGGTTACAGGTTGATGGGAAGAGGGCACATTTCAGGGAAGGGCCTTAGCAGAGGAGAGGTAGGCAAAAATCAAAACTGGTGCCTCTGACCTGAAGCACCAGGAGTTGCAAGATTTTGTGTGACACCTGTATGCGGGTTTCTCAGGATAGAACTTCAGAGATGGATGTTGTGGCCTGTTGAAAGCAACAATGCTATGATATGCAAGAGTGTTATGTCCCTGTCAGTGTAATATTAATTTATTGGAAGTAAACAGCCATTATCAAGACTCATAAAAGGAATAATTAATGGTATTGTTAGCTTTTTTAAAAAAATTAGAAAATAAATGGCCACGTTGGTTTTGAAATGCTAATTAAGTACCATGGGATCATCTCCAGTTAGTGAAGTTTATTCCTCCCAAAGCTAGTTTTGCAAATACAGGGCAGAACCTCAGTCAATATCACTCACATGTAGATCTATTCAACCTATATGAAAAGAAAAAGGAAGACCCTTAATTGAAGAGACTCCCTTCAGGACCCACTCAGGCCGGGCTCTTGCTGGTCATCACAGCACAAGGTGCATGTAAATCCCCCGGGAGCCTGATTGCTCAGAAGATTTTTGAGGAACACATTCCACACTGAGAAACAGTTGACAAGATGATTTATTAATATAAGCTGGGGACAGGAGGGAAACAAAAAATAAAAATAAAATAGCAGCTTGAAAAGGAGAAATTAGCCTTTGGAATCTGTTTTGATATTTAGAAATCAGGACATCATTTTCCTTTCATCGGCGGTCCCATTGCAATTTTCCTTCCCTGTCTGGTCAGTTTGGAAAAGACTGACATGAGGAGGCTTTCTGTCATGGGATTTGAAGCTGCATGCCTTTAAAAGCTTCCCAGCCCTGCACAACCTCTAGATCCTTGCTAGTTGGCTTGAATTCTTCTATGTTTGCAATTTGCACACATATATTTTAAAAGGAAAATAATCCCTGGCATAAGGAGGTGGTGTCTCTTTTCCTCTCTTCCCAGTGGTTTCTCTTAAACGGCACCCTCAGCCAGCCCTGTTCACCTCTCCCCACAGAGGCAAACAAAGGAAACCTTGCTGCTCCTCCTGGAACCAGAGATCGCCAGCAAGTGGGAGGGCTGGTGCTGCCACGGCAGTAGGCACATCTGTCACTCAAGAAATGTCACCCTGCCTTGACCAATCCATTGTACAGCTGGAATGGGGAAAGCGCTTATTTGGAAAGGTGCAGAGATGAACAGCTGTTGACATCTGGGCCAGTCTGGGAAGGGGGTGCAGGCTTGTGCAGCACATCTGCTTTCAAGAGAATGTTCACTTATGGTAGGAAAGCTTCTATTATAAATAGGTTCTTACACACAAACACAAATACACACCTCCCTCTCCACTCCCCAACCAAACCACCCTACTCAATCCCCTCTCTTACCTGTTTTTGGACGATTTCCCTCCAAACGCATGTATTTTAAGAATCATAGCTTTTGTGTGAACCTATCCGCTAGTGCCAATGCCTCACTATTCACCATTGAAGGAAGTTGAAATAAACAGCCTTGTCCCCAGCCCCCTCTGGCTCAGTAAAACCAATTACCAACTGAGCACAAAAGTGCCCAGTGAAAAACAAATAAACAAACACAAAACCTCAAACCGTGGAGCAGTCACATTTTAGGGGAGGCGACAGAAGCTTTTATTTGCAAAGGCCCAGAGCTGAAGAGATTTTTGAAATTAGCAAAGGCTCACCGCTGCCTGGGAACATAGAGGATACCAAGAGCCCCTGGGACACCCGGCCACTTCTGTCACTTCGTGGCGAAACGAAAAAGCCGCTTTAATTGCCGAAGTTTATTTTTTCACAGCAGTCTTTAGAGGAAGACCCTTGGCAATCCGCACTTTGAAGATTTATACATGGCACTTACCAACTCTACTTTTATATATTTGAAATAAAAATAGCTCAGCAGTAATTTGCTTCTTTTTTTTTTTTTTTTTTTACCCTTATTTTAAAACTCATTCCTCTCCTACCTTTGAAGTGTAGAGAACTCTCTCAGTCACCAGCCTTTTTGGATGGCAGAATGTTAATGATAAGAATTTATTTTCTGTGCTAACAAATGTTTTCCTTGGAGATTTTTTTTTTTATCATTTTAGATGGAACTTTTAAAAAAGATATAAATTAAATCAGATTGTTGAGAAATTTCACTGGGGAACAACGCCTTCATTTATAAGATTCTCCGGGTCTCTGAAATGCTCAAAGAGGTTACAGTTTCTCCAGAGAGAAGAAAATACTCACCACTAAGACATTAAGTCCAAGAGCATTTTCTTCTAAGGAAATTTTATTCCAATGATATGAAACACCAATAAGGATACTAGTAATAAAGTAAAAATTTGAAAAACCAAAATATCTTATATACCTTCAGGAAGGTCTTCTTTCTGCTCAAAGTTCCTGCAAGTGCTTGCTAAGGATTGTGAAGCATTTCTCTAGAGCTCTGATCAGCAGATTTGATATATGGATTTAGATCAATTTTTTCTTACGGCAAATGTATGTGTTATTCTCCGTCTTCATTTGGTGCTATTTGCTGAGTGGCTGTTACTTGGGGGGCAAAGGTCACCTCGCTCTCTGGCGGTTGAGGCAGCCGAATAATCTTTTACTCCTCATAAGAGGAGTGTGAGATATTAAATCACACTTGACGTACCTGAGGCACAGCAACTTCATCCATATTTTATCTGCTGTAAATTTAATACCACAGCACTTTTTAGGGTGATGTATTTATTAACTGGCTGGGGATGAGCAGTACAGAAATTCAGTTTGTTCAGGAAAATAAAATGAAGACAGTCTGACAAGTTTATGAAGTAAGCACAATAGCTATTTATTACTTTTTAAACACACAGTTTGCTGAAATGTCTTTAGCAGTGTTTGTTCAATAAATGCATAATGCTTCCTAAATCATCTCAGCTTATTTTTTTCTTTGAATTTTAATAAAGCCTTTTTCTCTTAAAGCAATCTGCTTTCTTCTCACTGACGGTGGCTGTTTCCGACGGCTTACCTGGCACTCTTAGGTAAAGAAGCGGAGCTTTGTTCTGTGTGAACCACCCTGTGGCATTGTGGGAAATGGAATCACATTTAGGCTTGCTGCAAGTCGGCCTCCTGCCCCCGAATCAGCCGATAAACTATTTCAGAGAGACAGTGCTGTCTTGGCCAGAGGACTGCTTCTCTCAATGACCCTGCTCAACTTCTCTTTCTTTCTCTCGCTTTTTCTCTCCTTCTCTCTTTCTCTTTCTATTTTAACATCTCCTGTGTTTCACAGCACTTGTACTCTGAAATCTTTATTTTTAGCTGCAGATAAATTACACTTCGCTTGTATGATCCATGTGCCATCTCTCTTGCTCTTTGGTGACACGAGGATATGTCAGCTATTTATTGAAAAGGGAGAATGAGGTCCGCACCATGTACTTGTATGGTCATTAAGTCTCATACAACTTTCTTTTCCCTTCCTTTCCTGAAAGATACAACCTTGAGAACCTCACAGCATTTTTGTGATTATAATAGTTGCCTTTTGTACTTATTTGCTGGTCATTTTCATTTGTGATCTTTGGCCTTCAGTCAGTTGGATCATCAGCTTGTAGCTGATGTCTCTAAATAAATCAAGGAGACTCTACACCTTAATTTGATATTAAGTGTTCTAACTCCACAGAATGGGACCAGAGCACTGATTCTTCAGAATGGGACCAGAGCACTGATTCCCTGGTAACTGTTGAATACGCAAAGTCTCTGGCCCCACCCCAGACCCACTATCAGAACCCTGGGGATGGGCTCAACAGTCTGGGGTTTCACAAGCCCTCTAGGTGTTTCTGATGCCTGTTCAAGTTTGAGAATCAATGGACTAAAGTCTTAATAAACCACAAACAGGTGATCTATTTGCAGTATTAGCATCTTTTGTCGGCCCCTCCCTGACTCACCCCAGGCTTCCAGGAGGATGCTCAGGGAGTGGAGTGCACAAATTTGCCAGCTTTAGAAGCACTGCTCTGATAAAGTGGACTCAGTGCTGCGTACAAATAACGTGTTGGATGACCCAGTGCTGGTAGAACCCTCTCTCCGCATGTCTCATCCAGAGATGACTGTAACTTGAGGGCCGGGCGCGGTGGCTCAAGCCTGTAATCCCAGCACTTTGGGAGGCCGAAATGGGCGGATCACGAGGTTAGGAGATCGAGACCATCCTGGCTAACACGGTGAAACCCCGTCTCTACTAAAAAATACAAAAAACTAGCTGGGCAAGGTGGCAGGCGCCTGTAGTCCCAGCTACACAGAAGGCTGAGGCAGGAGAATGGCATAAACCTGGGAGGCGGAGCTTGCAGTGAGCTGAGATCCGGCCACTGCACTCCAGCCCGGGCCACACAGCAAGACTCCGAAAACAAACAAACAAACAAAAAGACTGTAACTTGCTTTTAGGAAGAAAAAGGGGCAAGGGTACTAATGTTTTTTTGAGGGAAAGGAAACTGGTATCAATAGGACTCTTTAAAAAGGAGTTCTCACAACTTTTAAATTCTGTGGTAAAAGCATAAAACATTTACTGCTCTAAATAAGATCTGAGTATTTTCAGGAAACAATATTTCAGTTCAACTGGGTGTGCACTGGTTCTTTGTCTTTGGCATGTTTAAAAATAATATATAAATAGGGAAGGCTTCAAACCTATCTCTTTATCGTCCCTTTTAATATATTAGCTCTTCCTACACTATTACTGTTTTATACCTGCCTGTTAATATATCCCCTTCCTGAGCACATCATTCCAAGACACATCTTAATTTATTCCTTTATTTATTCTTTTCTCCACCGCATTGGAAGTTCAAATCTTCCATGTCGCACTATTGCCTCTGACAATGTATCAAACCACATCACTTTTTTCAGCTTTGGATCTTACCCTCTGCAGAAGTTCATTACGTAATCGATTTCATGTTAAGTAAACAGGGTTTTCTGTAGTTCTGAACATTCACAGAAACTCGGATTCACCACCAGAATCTTAGGGGGCATTTTGGTGTCTGATGCAATTTAGAACTTAAATGGAGACACAATCTGATGTCTGACCTGAATTGTTTAACTATAAAATATGTTCCTATTAGGAAAGTCACAGCCCACAAAAGGAAACATACTGTGAGAGACGACTGGGGAAAAATTAAATGACTTTCCAAAGCCTAAACCTCTGAAATATGTTAGTCCCTTTTACTTCAGGGTAACAACAAAGCATTTTTTTTTAACATTCTGAAAACTTTAAAATGTACACCTATTATAATAACATCTTTATACTCCTGAACTTCAGCAACTGAGGGAAAAAGAAAAATCTACTTATTAGGTGTATATATGCACGTGTATGTTGTTGAGAAAAATGTAATATGTATATAAATATATAATATAGATGCTATATATGAGATACATTGATGCTGTATATACATAGTAGTGTTGTTTTTCAAACAGCTGACTGTGACTGGATTGTGGCTCTTGGAATCTACTTGGTTGGTCATGATCTGCATTAAAAAAGACATTGAATAGTCAAACTAAATAGACTAAAATAGGATACAAGAGAAAATAGCAGAATACATTACTGTATATAGTGAGGCTAAATATTATTTTTGGGAAACTTGTTGTAGTATAAGTAAGCATGTATACCGGGTCATGATATAAATACACTGATATAAAGAGTTGAATATTTATAGTTAGTGGCTTTATTATTAGTGTGATTTGCCTGGTGTTCTCTTACCTTTAACAACAGCAATCAAACAATAACAACCCCTCCTAAATACATAAAAAAAGACATCCAAATATCGTAAATAAAATAAAAGATATGGCTATGCAGCGTTGAAGCATAGAGCTTAGAGCAGTCTTTAAATACCTTGATCCATTCACTCATTTATACATTAATGACACTTGAATAAGTTAAT
This sequence comes from Piliocolobus tephrosceles, assembly GCF_002776525.5. Lineage (NCBI taxonomy): Eukaryota > Metazoa > Chordata > Mammalia > Primates > Cercopithecidae > Piliocolobus > Piliocolobus tephrosceles. The sequence goes on from NC_045448.1 coordinate 100,036,206, forward strand.
AAACTTCCTTGTGCCTTGATTTATTTTTTATTTTTTATTTATTTATTTATTTTTGAGACAGAGTCTCGCTCTGTCACCCAGGCTGGAGTGCAGTGGCGCGATGTCGGCTCACTGCAAGCTCTGCCTCCTGGGTTCATGCCATTCTCCTGCCGCAGCCTCCTCAGTAGCTGGGACTACAGGCACCTGCCACCACGCCTGGCTAATTTTTAAAATTTATTTTTAGTAGAGACAGGGTTTCACCATGTTAGCCAGGATGGTCTCCATCTCCTGACCTCGTGATCTGCCCACCTTAGCCTCCCAAAGTGCTGGGATTACAGGTCCACCACGCCTGGCCTCCTTGATTTTTCTATCTGCAAAATGCCACTGATACTAGAACCTACCTAGTAAATTCTAGAGAGGATTAAATGACTTAATATATGTAAAGTACTTAGTATAAGTACTAAATACAATTTTTTTATTAGTATCTGTACTTAATGCATGCCTACTATGTGTAAGACCAGTGCTGGGTTCATGAGGAATCCAACATGGGTTACGCATTTTGTTTGGTTTCTGCCTCAAAGGAGACTTTAGCTCAAACTCCTATGTATCGTCTTTAGGCATAAGTCAAAATGAAGGGGTTGCCATCTATGTTTGCTTATTTAAGAGAGATTTACTTATTTTTCTGTGTTTTGAGAAGAGTAAAGCAAAAGGGAAAGTCAAAAGACTCAACTCGAGGCTCTAGCAGAGTGGAGCAGCATCAGGAGCATGAGGCCCTTTCCAACCGGAGAGACCTTTATCAAATCTCTGGACCTGGCAGAACGGTCCTCATCTGTGCAATGACTTCCAGGTTCTGTCTGCTGTGACTGAACTGCATCGTCCCTAAACTCATATGTTGAAGTCCTAATCCCCATTGTGACTGTAGTTGGAGACAGGGCTTTTAGGAGGTAATTCAGGTCAAATGGGATCAGAAAGGCAGGGCCCTAATCCTATAGGACTAATGTTCCTAAAAGAAGAGAGATACCAGGGATAGGCACTCACAGAACAAAGGCCATGTGAGGACACAGCAAGAAGGGTGCCATCTACGGCAAAGGAGAGGAGCCTCAACAGAAATAACCAGTCCGGCACCCTGATCTTGTCCTTCCAGCCCTCAGAAATGTTGAGAAAGTAAGTTTTCATTATTTAAGCCACGTGGCCCCTGGTATTTTGTTATGGTAACCTTCCAACTCCGAAATTTTAAAGGTGGTCACCAGGGTGTAGAGACCTAACCCTTTCTATCCTGTCCCTTTCCCTGACTGTCTTGGCTCCATGACTTGAGGGTCTTCTCTCTGTGATGAGACCCTCCTCCCAGTGCAGATGGACGCACTCTTGAATGGTCATCTCATTCATCTCCTACCCTAACACCTTCCTCCAATTAACTGTTAAGGTCAAAGCAATAAAACTCCTTTTCCCCATAAAAGAACTGGCTGAGGGAAATTTCAGTGTATTACATATTCACAGTTCTCAGGTCAAGAAGGTGTCTATACTGGGTTTAATGGTGTTACAGTGTCCCTCAAACTTCGTGTTCACTGGGAACCTGTGAATATGACCTTATTGGGAAATAAGGTCTTGCAGATGTAATCAAGCTAAGAAGAGATGTATTTGGAGACAAGGGTTTTCGGAGGTAATTCAGGTTAAACGGGATCATAAGCGCAGGGCCCTACTTCCTGTAGGGCCCAAGGTGTGCCCTATTCCAATATGACTGGAGTTCTAAGAAGAAGGAAATTTGGACACAGACACACAGGAGAGGCGGCCACGTGAAGATTGAAGACATAGATTGAAGTGTTGCATCTACCAGCCAGCCGCTAGGGATTGCTGCCAACTACCAGCAGCTAGAAGCATCCAAGAAGTACTCCTTCCTAGAGACCTCGGAGACAGCATGGCACCCCCTGCATTTTAATTTCAGACTTCCAGCTTCCAGAACCATGCAGAATACCTTTCTGTTGTTTTAGACCACCCAGCTTGTGGTAATTCATTATGGCAGCCCCAGGAAACAAATAGAATGTTCAAGAGTTAAATAAACCACAAATGCAAGTTATTTATATTTGGAATCAATATATAAAATTTTGCATAAATTAATTGCCCCCTTATTGCAAAAGTTCCCAAACAACACCATGTAACCAATGACTGTGGCTTGGAAGGATACTAATAAAGTGATAAATATGCATGGTTATTCATTTTATAAATACATATTGGGTACCCATGGTGTGCTAAGCAATATCCTGGGCAGTGAAATTATGTATAACAGGGACATAGGCCGGGCACAGTGGCTCACGCCTGTAATCCCAGCACTTTGGGAGGCCGAGGCGGGCAGATCACCTGAAGTCAGGAGTTCGAGACCAGCCTGGCCAATACGGTGAAACCCTGTCTCTACTAAAAATACAAAAATTAGCCAGGTATGGTGGCAGGTGTCTGTAATCCCAGCTACTTGGGAGGCTGAGCAGGAAAACCACTTGAACCTGAGAGGCAGAGGGTTGCAGCGAGCCGAGATTGTGCCACTGCACTCCAGCCTGGGCGACAGAGTAAGACTCCGTCTCAAAAACAAAAACAACAACAACAAACAAACAAACAAAAAAACAAATGCACAAAAAAACAGGGACACATTAGGCCTGGTTACATCTGGGGAAGTTGTTTCTACCTTTCATTTTCTGAGTCATTGAAGAGCTTGATTCTTCTCAGTCTGTACTGTAACTCTGGGAGGAGCCAAGCATGTATTTGTAATTAAGCAATGCAACGACTGAAGTGGGAGAAGATGTGGCTAAAACCATGAAAGAAGAGTGGTGTTGTTTTTGCTTTATGTATCAGGTGCCCTCAACCAAATGTTAGGTATTTCCCCAGTACTTTTTTCATTTCTCACTTCTGATCCTAAGGAGTCAGAAGTTCAGGTCCTGTTTACACATCACTGAGGGTCTAATGCCCATCATGCTGTGGGTCAGGAGCTGGGGGTTGAGGGCTCCTGTGGATGTGTTTCCTGTCCAGAGAGTACAGAGAGAGTATGCTAGGCCCAGGGGATGAGATGGATATGTACATTGAGGGAAAAAAAAAAAAAAAAACAAGCAAAAGACTAGAGAACGTGTGAAAAACACAAAGGAACTCAAAGTTATAGAAAATTGTGGGGACAAGAGCTAGAGATGATATCTACACAAGACATTTGAGCTGGGCATTGAACACAAAGGGAAATGCATCTGGGAAGAAGACAGGTGGTGGTGCGGGTGGGGGGAATGGAGCTTAGCCAGATGAATTGAGGTCATTTCCTGGACTTTATTCCTTAAGGGATGAAGAAGATCGGCACTAAAGGCCAAATGCAAATGTGTTATTGTCTTTAACAAAGATGACTCTTGCCCACACGGAAGAGTTGACAGAGAAAAGTGATGTTGGAGGTAGGAAGGCCTCAAAGGAAACCATTTCCTTAGTTTAAAGTTCCCGAGTTTCAGGTCTGGCACTGCATGGAAGAACATAGACGTTAAGGCAAAAGTTTTTCTTAAGAGGTTTATTTTCTCTTGAAATCACACTCATCAGAAGCAATTGCTTGATTTTTGAGAATATGTGTGGAACAGCTGAGATGATAATAAAGCAGCTGCCTGTTCAGGCCAGGCCTTATGTGGGTGCTTTATATGATGCTCTCATCTAGTCGGTATCCTGGCCCCGTGAGGTGGGTGTGACAGGAATCTTCACTGGACCAAAGCAGACATTAAGAGTTCAGAGCTAGTGGTTGAGCTTTTGGTACTAAGGTTGCAAACAGGAACCCGAAGGCTCTGGGACCACATCAGCCTTCTTTGATGTTTCTCCCTTGGGCTACTTGCATTATAATCCCTTTGTGTTCTTTAAACCTTTGGGCATCACCTTATACTCACTGAGTCAAATTCTGTCCGTGAAGCCTGGAGGTCTGCATTTCTACAAGCTACCCAAGGTGACTTTTTTTAGGTTTGCAGAAGTTTGAGAATCACCAAGCTATACTTTGTACAGGGAGTGGCCTGGAGGGGACCTCAGGACAAAGCCACATTTTTGAGTTTCCTGAAGGGTGGATCCTTGTCCTACATCATGAAATACCAAGTGTCTGACATGAGGCAGTCATTTTCATTTTTATCCAGGTGGATTTGAGTAGGGGAATGGGAAGGTGAGAGGGAAATGGGACCAAAAGAAGTCCGTAAAGGGGAAAAATCTGTAAGATGAGAAAGGCAAATGAAGCAAAGAAATGACATGAATGAGCCATTGAAGCAGCAGGAGAGGAAATGTTACAGGGCCTCTATCAAAGACCTGGGGAAACGATCAAATATTTCAACTTCATTGGCTTTCCTTTGTTCCTATATGAGTGCCCACCATTCTTCCACTTTCTGGCTCCTTTACTTAATCGAAGATTGTGAGGGTGCGGGGAATTCATATGACAAAATAAAAGTGAAAGGAGCAACCATCATTCATGAACAATTTGTGCTTTTTCCCTTTGCAGAAAATGACAACGATAAAAATAACCTCCTTCCGCCACCCACCCAAATAGTGAATGCAAAATACAGCATCTGCTGGCAACATTTTAATTCCTTTAAAATCCAACTCGAATTAGTGAATCAGAATCTCTTGCTCAGGTTGAAAAACCTCCTCAGGTGATTTTGATGTCTGTCCCCACTTAATAATCCCTGGGCTAGGTCATCCCAAGGGCCCTTTTTAACTCTGTCAATCGATTTTTACCAAGTATTCTTAGGATAAATGTCACAGGTGTGTGGGGAGGGATTTCATCCTGCTTAGATCTCAAATTGAAGGCTCCGACTGTTTCTTAATATGTAGGCCACTGTTTTCCTCCCACGCTGTCTGTGACGCTGTTTGTTTTAAGCGTGGCCTAATTTCATGTGAGGAGCAGGTCTGTGGCACACGGTAATTCTCACGAGGAACGTTGTGCATTTTTAATAGGACAGGGTGGACACATCGATCTCAGCTCTGGGAATGAGGAGACTGATGCTGAATTCCCCAGAGAGCTTGGTCTCTGGTGAAATGGAGAATGACTGAGTCAGTTAAACATAAGCTCCAAAGGAAAAAAAAAGTCAAAAAAGAAAGTGCCCAGGGAGGAGTGAGTCATTTAGCTTTTGATAAGTGGGATAAACTGAGATGCTTTAGGCCAGGGACCTACCTGTCTGTCAGCCCTGCATGGGCTGAAAGGACCACACAGGCAAGCGAGTGGAAGAAAAGCTGAGAGGGAAAGTGGGCGGTGGGAAGGGAGGGCTCCTACCAGGCGTGGCTGGAGCTGCTCAGAGTGGACTCCTAGGGGCTTTGCCGTCCCAGTGCCCTGAGGGTATGTGCTGGGGCCAGGAGGAGCCAAGAAATGCGAGGATGGCAGCGAGGAGGCTGCTTTTGTCGGGGATCACAGCAACAGCTCCTTCCCAACTATCTCCCCCGGAGATCCTGCAGGAGACATTTTTACACGGGCTTATGTGTAGAAAAAGGAAGGAGTTTTGGCAAGGATGACTTCTGCCAAAATGGTCTCTTGAGGTTTTTATTTTTTTGCCAGCACAAGCTTGGGAAGGACACACGTGTGTGTGTGTGTGTGTGTGTGTGTGTGTGTGTACGCACATGTACATGCTGTGTTTTTACATGGATCAGACCAGGTGCCAACTGTGTGTCTGTTCCTCATGCAGACTGACCCTTCAGTCCACCTCACCACAACCCTGAGAGACCCCATCTCGAAGATGAGCCCATTGAGGCCACGAGGCTTGCAGAGTACGGGTGGAATTGGAGTACGGCTTGGTCTTTAAAGCCCATGCACTTTCTACTTATCCATTCCACTGCTCCAGGGTGAGGCTAATCTTGTCACTTAGGAGGCACCTGTTTTATGCTGAGGGTGTTGAGGTCCATCAGAAATAACACAAAGCTTGGCCTTCAGCCTCTGAAATAAGTTTCATCTCACTCCCTTTTTTTGTCTTAGTGTACCAGGTGTTTTATTTTTTAACCCACCCACTAGCTAACTGCCTTGTCAGTTGGGTGCTGTTTCCTGATCCTTATAGGGAAAGGGTAACAGGCATGTGACCCTGCAGTTGAGCCCTGACACTCTGTCACAGCTGCCCTCCAGCAACACAGATCATTCTCATTGCTCTCCAACTTTGCTGCATGTTATGGTCTCCTGGGGATCTCCAAGGAAAGCTCCCTAGGGGACAGCAATGTGCAGCCAACATTGAGAACCTGTACACAACATCACAGACCTGTGCTTTCAAAATAACATTTGTTGAGAATCTACTCTGCGCTACGCACTTGGGAGGTAAAGATGAGTAACTTTACTACTGTCTACAGCAAGAGAGGGGAAAGGCTATAAAATGCAGATTGCAATGTTTCTCACCTACTTGCTTCACAGGAACACTTTGAATGAAAGCATTATAATCTTATTAAATGTGCATCCAGGTCTTGTTCATCCACCATGATGAGGAATAGGGGTGCCATAAATGAGTGATCCCCAGATAATTTAGGCATCTTATTGCATCGTTACTTTTGACCTCCTCCCTTATCATAGCTTCAATAAAAGCTGGTGACATGCAGCAAAATGGACTCATTTGAGCTTCATCTTTATTTTTCTTGCTCATCCTTTTGTGGAGATGCCAAGGAGGAAGGACTAGATTGTGCAAAATGTGGGCAGCTGCTGAGGGCTCACAGAGATTAGCAGAGCTGCCATCTGCCCCAATATCATCAAGATATCCTCTAAGTTCTATTTACTTCTAAGGAAATAATCACAATGATAAACAAAGGGCTGCTGGTGTGAGGGTTTACATTATATTATCTATCACATAGCTCAATGAGACTACATTTTACTGTTGATAAAGTTGAGCCACTGAGGTCAAAGAAGAACATTCAAGAGTAATGGGAACTGACCATACTGTCAAGCTTAGGCTGTCTGTAGAACCCCTGTATATGATGAGATCGTGGATGGACACTCTGCTTCTGGTTTTAGTAATACTCTAATGGGGCTTCTCCATGCACTGGGCTTCCCACTGCTACCTATCTGTCTCCTTGCTTCTGCGTTTGTACAACTTGTTCTGACTCACACTGGCTCCGTGACCTTTATTTCCTCCTTTCAAAATTGAGTAAGTTTCCCTAATTCTCAGGATGATGAGTAGATCAAATGAGATGAAGCAATTAAAGTTGTTCAACACAGCACCCAGCCCCATGTCTGACATCTGAGCTCACAGCCAGGATGAGCTCTCGTCTCTTCCTTGTGAGCGTTCTCCCTCTTGACTTTAAGAACTGAGGAAACTCAAGCTTCTGATTGTTTCAAATGGCAACAGATACATAACTTGTTCCACTTCTTTCCATTCTTTAAGACATTTATAGAAAAAAACAAAAGCTGATCGACAACTAATTAGTTTTTTGAGCATGATGACATTTAAGGAATTCAACTAATTTAAAGGCATAAATTCTTTTGTTCAAGACTTCAGCTGAGAGACTTAAGTCGTTGTTTATTCAATGTTCAGCGTGCTTCTGGGACAGAATTACAAAATGGCACCTCAACAAAAACATCAACGTTTCGAATCATGAATTTTACAAACAGAAGCAATGGTTCAACAGGATTTCCAGCTGGAAGGCAAATACCCAGAGACCAGGCTTCTGGAGAAGGAAAAGGGCGGGGGATGAGCTGAGAAAATTTCAGGAGAACCTTTATTCATGAGCTTCAAGGTTGACAGGAAACAGAGCACTAGGACTGAGGAGACCCGCCATGGGTCTCCCATTTAACAGGTGAGCCAGTTGAGGCTCCACCCTGTGGTGCATGGCTGGGAGCACCCAGGGAAGAACAGGCGGGTGATTCAGGAGGCCCTCAGTCCAGAGGAGAATGTGAGAGGAGCCTGGGTTTCTCCTTGGGCCATCTTCTGGGGGTGCCTGAGGCGTCAGCAGGACATGTGAGATCATCTTTTGATCATGAGTCCACTCCACAGAGAAGAGCCTCTTCCACTTCCCAGGTCTACCTGAGTGGCTGTACATGTAAATAGAATGGCTATTTTTGTTAAACAGAGCTTAACTATTTCTGAAACAGCCATTTATTTGTGAAGACTATTTTATGTTAATTTAATTATAAGAAAATTGAAAAGTGTAATACATAGCTAAGCCCTTAAGGCCGGTTAATCTATTTGGATTGTAACAAATATAATTTTTATTAGCTCAGCCTATTTGGATGGTAACGAGTGTAACCTTTTCATAGACATTACAGACTCTGAGTTATGGTCTATTTTTATGTAAAACCAGCCTTGAGTAGAATAAAAAGAGAGTTCTTTTATCTGTCATTGTGTTATGGAATCATTATATTAATGAGTAGAATCTGAGCCATTCCTATTATCTTAGAGTAGAGCTCATGTCTTCTCTAGGTGTGATTGGAGAAAAAAAAAAAAACCCAGGTAGTTATTAGAAAAATGATCAGCCTTATGGAGAGGTAGGATATTCTGAATCCTCCCTTGGGTAAAATATGTTGATTTTTTTGAGAGGGAAAGTTAATCCTTTCTTCCAGCCAATACCTCTACCTATCTAGAACCTAACTGACTTAGAACATAGTTGAGTACTTGGAAAGAAACAACAAAAAGAGACCCCGAGGGGTCAAAATGGTGTTGCAAAGTCTGAGCTCCATAGAGGCGCTTTTCTCCTGCCTAATTTTACCTGGTTTCCCAGCCCTTGACAGATAAGAAATGTTATAACCAACGGGGTAAGAGTTTCCTTGTTAACACATTCAGCAGAGTCAAAGGCACAGACTTCAGAGTCAGACTGATCGTGTTTCAGTCGTAGCTCTGCTGCTGACATGGATGACCTATGTGCCTCAGTTTCCCTTTCCATAAAATGATGACGATTCAAGTGCCTCCCTTAGAGAGTTGTGTGAGAACTAGGAAATGTTAAGTGTTAAACACTTTGAACAGCTCCTGGCACATAGAAAGCCCAATGTAGGCGTTAGTATTCCATCATTACCACACAAATGAAGATGATGTTATAGGTGCTTTCTTTTTCCAAAATGACATTTTGTTTCACAGGCTCTGGTGCCCAAATGGCATGACAACATGGCATATTCTTTAACTTTTTTGTGATATCTTTTTTTGGCACTATGCTAAAAATAATTTTGAAATGTACACATTTAGAAAAAATTAATGCAAAATTTAGGAAAACGTTAGTATATTAAGCTGTGCTACTTCATAGCTGTGTGTGAGACCTGAAGCTAAGTACTTTCAGTATTGGATGGGTGTATAGCATTTCATGCAAACCAGGAAAACTTTGAGAGTGAATGTGGACCTACGAATAATTACTCCACAACTATCCTTAGGCTCAGTAGGATATAGTATGTTGAATTCTTACCACAATTCCAAAAGACAAGCAATGCTGTGTCTATTTTGTATGCGAGGAAACAAAAGGCTTAGTGTCAAATGCTATGCCCAATGTCACACTGCTAGAATGCGTCCAAGTCAGAATTCAAATACAAGTTAGTTCCACTTCATTGTGCTTGCCTTTAACTGCTGGACTTTACTGCCTGTCGTAGTAAACTCAGGCTTCTGTAACAGAAGACTACAGGCTGGCGGCTTAAACAACAGAAATTTATTTCTCGCAGTTTTAAAGGCTGGGAAGTTCATGATCAAGGTGCTGGTCAATTTAGTTCCTGGTGAGGCCACTCTTGCTAGATTATAAACAGTTATTCTCAACCAGGTGTGGTGGTTTATACCTGTAATCCCAGCACTTTGGGAGGCTGAGGCAGGTGGATCACCTGAGGTCAGGAGTTCAAGACCAGCCTGGCCAACATGGTGAAACCCCTTGTCTACTTAAAAAAAATATATATATATAATATATATATATATATATATATAAATTAGCCTGGTGTGGTGGTGCACACCTGTAGTCCCAGCTACTCGGGAAGATGAGGCAGGAAAGTTGCTTGAACCTGGCAGGCAGAAGTTGAAGTGAGCTGAGATCGTGCCACTGCACTCCAACCTGGGTGACAGAGTGAGACTGCATCTCAAAATAAATAAATAAATAAATAAATAAATAAATAAATAAATAAATAAATAAATAAATAAATACCAACCCCAAAACAAACAAACAAACAAAAAAAAAAACCTAACAAAAAAACCCAGTTATCCTCTCGCTGTGTCCTTACCTAGTGGAAGGGACAAAGAAGCTCTCTGGGGTCTCATAAAGGCACTAATCTCATCCATGAGGGCACCACCCTCCTCATGACCTAATCACTCCCCAAAGGATCTTCCCCCTGATACCATCCTCTTAGGGATTAGATTTTCACATGTGAATTTCGGGGAAACATAAACGTGTAGTCCAAAGCACTGCCCTTCACCTTCATGAATCTCTTTTGATTTACTCAGAGCTTTAATTGAGACTAAAATAACTGCACATTTATTTAGTTCCTTCCCTGATGTGTAATAATTCAGAAAGTCTAAGTTAAAGTAGTTCGGTTGCATAAAACATGATTTTTTTTTCTTGGTTCATGAAAATGTTGAGTAAGAATTTTACTAACCATGACTTCAAGAGGATTGTACAAGATTTTAGGAGACACTGTTTATGTAAGTGAAATTTGAGTTATTTGAATTAGACATTCAGGAGTCTTTTATATCGGTCAGTTTGTCGGGTCCTTCTTGTTTTAGAAACAACCAGAAGGGCATATATCTCCTCAGTGTACACTAGGGGCAAATGCTGGGCCATATTTCTGGTATTTCTGGGCTTCCATAGCTTTGTCCACCCACTTGGGAGGTGGGAATCAGGGCCACCTCTTCTGAACTAGATTCATTTATTCATGCATTCACATGCGCATTTATTCAACAAGTTTTTTTGTTTGTTTGTTTGTTTTGTTTTGTTTTGTTTTGTTTTGTTTGAGATAGAGTCTAGCTCTATTGCCCAGGCTGGAGTGCAGTGGCGTGATCTCAGCTCACTGCAACCTCTGCATCCTGGGTTCAAGCAATTCTGTCTCAGCCTCCTGAGTAGCTGGGAATACAGGCACATGCCACCATGCCCAGCTAATTTTTGTATTTTTAGTAGAGACGGGATTTCACCACATTGGCCAGGCTGGTCTTGAACTCCTGACCTCATGATCCACCCACCTCAGCCTCCCAAAGTGCTGGGATTATAGGTGTGAGCCACCAGGCCCGGCCCTCAACAAGTGTTTTATGATCTCTCACTTGGTGCCAAGCTCCATACTGGACTCTGATGTCAGAGTGGCGAACAAAATCGGTCAAGGAAGTCTTTTCTCATTCCATTAGTTGTTCAGGGACCAAATGTTGTCTGAGACTCATAGGCAGAGAGCAGATCAGTCTAGTAACCGGGTGACCAACTATTCCAGTTTGTCCAGGACTGAGTGGGGTCCCCAGGAGAACTTTCACAGCTGAAACGGAGAGTCCAGAACAAGGAAGGGCTAGTTATAACTAGTTAATTAGGCTTACTGGGAGTTCTGATTCTCTGAAAGGGAACTAGTAACAAAGATTCGTTGCTTGCCCAAGCTTTAGGCAGACTGTAAATACCCATCTGTTCTCTTCCATGTGAAATCCAGTTTTATCAAGAACCTTGCTAAGACATTTTAACAAGAATGCCCGATCTTTGACACCTGATTAAAATTTTTCACAGTTTTGCTGTCTGATCACCTTGGCCTGCCTTCAGCAGGAATCCTGTCAGGTCTGTTCCGCTGGTATTCTCCCCAGACTTGGTGCAGTTTTCTCTTAGTATTTTTCCATCCTCCGACCCCTGCTCCTTGGCAATAAATCCCTTCTCCCTGCTGTATTCAGAATGGAGCCCAGTTCTACAGTGGAATCTCTCTTCCCCTGTTACGGTGATCCTGGATAACATTTGCCTTCACCACTTTAGCTTCGTTCTGGCTTTGGCTTTTGCGAGGAAGGGGAGCTAATGGATAAAAGCTAACCATGAAATTACACCACACTATGAGGTGGGTGCAAAAGTAATTGTCGTTTTTGCAATCAAAAGTAATGGCAAAAGCCACAATTACTTTTGCACCAACCTAATAGATTGGCTCAATTTAATGGTTAGCCCACATCCATTAGCTCCGCCCTGATCATCTGGGCTAACTCAACTTGCTTGAAGAGAACAACTTCCAGGCTGTTGGATTGTCCAGTTCTGGGCCTGACAGGCAGTCATGAGAGGGGACTGTCTTCATACTTGACTCCTGGCAGGTCTGCACAGTCACAGTTGTTCTGGGTTCCAGGGCCCACACTCAGTGTTGTTGCACGGCAGATGAGCTCTCTGGCAGAGGGGTATTTACCAAGCTCAGTCTGACCCTTGTGAGATATGAGTGGTTGCAGAGGCTGCAGTGTTGGCTGAGACAGGCGTGGGATCCAGAGACCGCTCGTCTTGTAATCCTGCTCCACTCCTTTGCAGCCTGAATCAAGGGCAAGTTCTATAGTTTTCTTTCTTTCTTTTTTTTTTTTTTCTGAGCACAGGGGAATTTATTGATGGTACACGACAAGGTGGGACTCCCTAGGCCCTTCCCCTCTTCAAGGGGTCTACATGGAAACTGTGAGGGGAGATTCAGTGTGGTGGGGGACTGAGTATGGCAGGGACTCCCCAGCAGTGAGGGCCTCTGTCTTCCTCTTGTGCTCTCGCTGGGGCTGGTGGTCCAGCGGTCTTACTCCTTGGAGGCCAAGTGGGCCATGAGGTCCACCACCCTGCTGCTGTAGCCAAATTCGTTGTCATAGCAGGAAATGAGCTTGATAAAGTGGTCGTTGAAGGCAATACCAGCCCCAGCATCGAAGGTGGAAGAGTGGGTGTCACTGTTGAAGTCGGAGGAGACCACCTGGTGCTCAGTGTAGCCCAGGATGCCCTTGAGGGGACCCTCTGACACCTGCTTCACCACCTTCTTGATGTCATCATATTTGGCAGGTTTTTCCAGATGGCAGGTCAGGTCCACCACTGACATGTTGGCAGTGGGGACACGGAAGGCCATGCCAGTGAGCTTCCCGTTCAGCTCAGGGATGACCTTGCCCACAGCCTGGGCAGCGCCAGTAGAGGCAGGGATGATGTTCTGGAGAGCCCCATGGCCATCACGCCACAGTTTCCCGGAGGGGCCATCCACAGTCTTCTGGGTAGTAGTGATGGCGTGGACTGTGGTCATGAGTCCTTCCATGATACCAAAGTTGTCATGGATGACCTTGGCCAGGGGCGCTATGCAGTTGGCAGTGCAGGAGGCATTACTGACAATCTTGAGGCTGTTGTCATACTTCTCATGATTCACACCCATAATGAACATGGGGGGGTCAGCAGAGGAGGCAGAGATGATGACCCTTTTGGCTTCCCCCTGCAAATGAACCCCAGCCTTCTCCATGGTGGTGATGACATCAGTGGACTCCACGACGTACTCAGTGCCAGCATCGCCCCACTTGATTTTGGAGGGATCTCGCTCCTGGAAGATGGTGATGGGATTTCTATTGATGACAAGCTTCCCGTTCTCAGCCTTGACGGTGCCATGGAATTTGCCATGGGTGGAATCATACTGGAACATGTGAACCATGTAGTTGAGGTCAATGAAGGGGTCATTGATGGCAACAATATCCACTTTACCAGAGTTAAAAGCAGCCGTGGTGACCAGGCGCCCAATACGACCAAATCCGTTGACTCCGACCTTCACCTTCCCCATGGTGTCTCAGGGATGCGCTGGCGATGCAAGAGAAAATGCGACTGACTGTCGAACAGGAGGAGCAGAGAGCCTATAGCTTTCTTAAGTCTGAAAGATGAGAATAACAATAGCATGGTAGTCACACCTATTGATAGGGTAGAGTGCAGTGTCTGACACCCAGCAAGGGAATCATGCTAGCATATGAAAACATTCCTGGCATTTGGAAGGTGGTTGTGGTATGGTAGAAAAGAACCAAGGATGCTGTAGATGGAGAAAACACATAATTCTGTCTTTTATAGGCATCATCCTGAGCAAAGCAGAGCCTTGGGTATGGCCAAAAACGCTTTGCCCCTCTTCCCACCAAGAGTCAGAGGCTAAGTTGCCTCCACATTGCCTCAGGGCTTGACCATGGGGCTTGCTTGGATTTCTAGGACACTGTGAAGTGGGGCACAAGTGGCAGCTTGGTAAATGCATGCCTGGAGGTTGCCTTGTGGCAGCAAAACCCAGGATAAATAACCAGGAGGGAGGCTGAGCAGTCAGTGGGCGGGGCCCCCAGCCCACTGAAATTGACTGAAGAGGCCCCGTATGAGCTCAGGTGAGGCCAGCTGAACTATCCAGAAACCCATGCAATTGTCAGAAATTCCATGTTGTTCTTAGCCTCTCAGTTTTGATGTGGTTTGTTTCATTTTTATTCCGGCCCAGACATTTTAATTTTTGTTTTTATTTAGTTACTTTTAGAGGTGGGATCTCACTGTGTTGCCCAGGCAGGTCTCAAACTCCTGGCCTCAAGTGATCTCTTGCCTCAGCCTCCCAAAATGCTGGACTTACCAATTTGACCCACCACATTGGTTTGTGCCAGGCATTTTAATCCTCACAAAAGTCCTGGGAAGGTAGATGTTCTCAGCCCTGCTGTACAGATCAGGATTTTTCTCGGAAGCAGCAGCACCTGCTCTCAGGGGTTGCACCTGGTCAGTGGCTCCCCCTGCCAGGGCTTTCTGCGTCCAAATTAAGGTTTCATATTGACTCCCACACTTCAGAACTTAAGATGTTTTTACTTAAAGAATCTCCTGTAGGTCAAACCTGTTTTTATCCTGGTAAGTGTAATCTTTTTTTTCCTTTTCTGAAAATACCAAAGCAATTTAAAGATAATTTTCTCAGTAGTCTTCCTAGGTAAGATAAGGAGAAGTGAGTATTACTCCACAAAAGTCAATAGGATGTTTTTTAAAAAATCAGTGCTAAATGGACATGAGGTGTCTTCACAAGGATTCCCAAAGGAGCACTGGCATGGGGTCTGGACAGAGCCTGCCCATCAAGGTGGCCATCCCGGAGTGTCCACTTTATCACAGCCTAGGGGCCTCAGACTTCTCTGTCAGGGGCCAGAGGGTAAATATTTTAGGTTTTGCTACTCATGTGGTCTCTGTCACAGCTACTCAGCTCATGCTGTTTTGTTTGTTTTCTACTGGGTGCCTTCTCAATCACTTTCTTTTTTCAACAAAGTACCACTTAGGAAAATTTTATAGCCTGAAAGCACTTCAATCAGTTCTGGCTTTGTATGCTGATAGAGGTAAGGTGTTGAAAACCAAGACTTTCTGTTACCCCATAGGTAGGCTTAAGAAATTTCCAATCATATTTTATAAAACCTAAAGTAAATGTACTTCTATGGGATGGATAAAATAAATGATGGTCCTAATATTTTGTGGCTTGGGGTCATGGATTAAAAAGGCTGCATCTCAAGAAAATCACAGGCACACCCTGTTTTAGCACACTTCACTTTACTGTGCTGTGCAAATGCTGTGTTTTTGACAAATCTGAGGTTTGTGGCAACCTTGTGTCAATCAAGTCTATTGGCACCAATTTTCCGATTCTTTTAGCAATGACGTATTTTTAAATTAAAGTATGTACATTTTTGTTGTTGTTTATTTTATTTTCACGTTTCTTTTAACTTTTTTTTATTAAAAAAATCATGTGGATACATAGTACGTGTGTATATTTAGGGAGTCCATGAGATATTTTGATACAGGCATGCAAGGATCTAGAATCCCATCAGGGTAAATGGGGTATCCATCCCCTCAAGCATTTATCCTTTGTGTTATAAACAATCCAATTATACTTTTAGTTATTTAAAAATGTATAATTAAATTATTTTTGACTGTAGTCACCCTGTTATGCTATCGAATACTAAGTCTTATTCATTGTTTCTATTTCCTTGTACCCACTAACTATCCCTACCTCCCAGCTACTAACCTTCCCAGCCTGTGGTTACTGTCCTTCTACTCTCTATGTCCATGAATTTAATTATTTTACTCTTTCTTTTTTTCTTTTCTTTTTCCTTTTTTTTTTTTTCTTTTTTGAGACATAGTCTTGCTCTGTCACCCAGGCTGGAGTGCAGTAGGCACGATCTCGGCTCACTGCAACCTCCGCCTCCTGGGTTCAAGTGACTCTCTTGTCTCAGCCTCTCGAGTAACTGGTATTACAGGTGGCCACCACCACACCCGACTAATTTTTGTATTTTTAGTAGAGATAGCTCTTCACTGGGTCTCCAGCCTGCCAACCTACCCTGCAGACTTTAGATTTATCAAGCTTCTGAGACATCCAAGTATAAAGGGGTCCCTGGAGAACCTCTGACCAGCCTGGGAACTGGGAGGAACACACACTGGGGTGGAGCCTGGGGCAGTTCACACCTTTGCAGGGAGGAGGAGCCCAACCCCTCCTCTTCCCCCATAGTACCTGGGATTCAGTCTGTGAGGTGGAAAGTGCACTAGCAGTACTCTGGCTTTGTAGACAGTGCTTGTTTCCTTTTTTTTTCTTTTTTCCCAATAAATTCCATTTTTCTCATCCTTCAAAGTGTCTGCAAGCCTAGTATTTTTCATGGTTGTGTGAAAGGGCTCCATTTTCAGCTGAGCTAAGGAGAAAGTCCTACACTTCCATAATCGTGCAAGCTAATTCTTTAAAATAAATCTCTTTATATATACATATCCTATTTGTTTCTCTGGAGAAGCCTGACTATCACAAATACCTTCTAGAAAACATTTTAACAGCATACTGGACTAAAGAGAATTAGGAGGAAATAATGGAGAGAGTGAAGAGAAAAATAAAACTTTGGAGAAGGACATGATTTCTCTGTGTCAAACAGTCTTGTTGAGATTCTTAATTCCTGTTAGAAATAATTGAATTATATTTGGCTGTGGCCTACTGGATCTATGTACTCTCTGTTGAGCTTGCCCATGGTCTTATTATAATAATCAGGCTGATGTGATGAAAAGACAGTTGTCTTTCTCTCTGAACCTTACGTCCTGGCAGGAATTACTTGTGTGTGTGTGTGTGTGTGTGTGTGTGAGAGAGAGAGGTAGGCAGACAGAAAGAGATTATTTTAATATACACAGAAGGGAAGTAGAGAGGGTGAGGGGGGGAAATGAAGGAAAGTTTTAGGTTTCATCTTTCCAACTTGAAAACCATCGTGGGAAGTATCAGTGTCCTTCAAAGGAAAAAGAACACAAACTTGAAAGGGGACAGGATATGAAAAAGAAAGGGTGTGATGGGCTGTTGAGTGGAGGCGGAAGTTCACCATATGCAGAGCCCTGAGAGAGGGGTGGATAAACAAAGCGAGGGGAGGCTTCCCTTCCTGGAGGCTAGAGAGGACTCAGACGGGGTGTCTGGGGAAGGTGAGTACAGACAGCACTCCATTCTTGAGGGCACCAGGGACATAGCCAACTCTCCACAGATGCCCCAAATATGGAGGGGTCACATGTGGAAAGAAAGATAAACTATGAAAGCACTTTTTATTGGATTCACAAAGATCACAAGTTTTGAGGGCGCCTTGGGGGAGAAATGAGAAAAAAGACATTAAGGATTTAGATTTATAGAAAAAGGCACGTGAGGTGTTGAAAATCAACTGAAAGTCCAATATTAACACTGCCAGGCAGCTGCTGTAGTGGAACATTTGGAAATAAGACTAACTCTTTAAACAGACTTTGCATAAGGATGTGTTAAGCGAATTTTGGATAGACGTGAAAGAGGAAATAATACTTAAACTCAAAGTGGAAGACGGCGAGCGAGGGACATGCAGAATTAGAATCCTTTTAAGTTACTTGGCTTATGTTGATGTTGAGAAGTAATCTTCACACCCATATTAACAGTTAAAAAATAGGCAATGGATAAATACAGAAGTACTATTCATCAAGGAGAGAATACTGGGCGTGGTGTGTGTTTCAAACAATGCTGACACCTTCCAATGAAATTATACACTAACCTCTAAAAATTATTTAAGTGTAATAAAGATGAATGGTCGACCATCTTTCCAAATTCTCCAAACCAATCTAACTCTATAAATTCAATGCATCCTCATTGATTGTAAAATCCTGATATTACTGTATACAAGACAGCCAGAACAGAACTACTGGGGAGCAGGCATGAATATCAAGAGGCTAAAACCTGTCACAAGGGTGAGTTAACACTGAAAGGGAAAAAAAAAAATCCAGCTTTTTCCGTGCTTACTGATATTTAAAATTTTTAAATCCCAAAGTAGCACTGACATTTTATTTTTAAAGCAGCAAAGGTGATTTCAGCCTAACACTGCTGGGGGCAATCTGGCTCATCACTGTGCAAGTTTCAGAAAAGAAAGAAAGGGAAAAAAGATGAGAATGAAAGGGTGGAGGAAATTTCTGCATTGGGTGCATCCTTTTATACTAAAGCCTCTGAAAACATGATAGGAACAGAATCTACTTTTGAAGGTGAGCCGCAGCAGGCACAAGCTCTCCCAGGAGACTTCCTTCCTTTCTCACTGAAGGTCCCGTGTGAGGGACATCCGTAATGCCATGCTTGCTTCAGGGCTGATGAGGAGAGCAGCATCCCGCCTGGTGGAGACAGTGCTCGCCTGTTACCCCTGGCATATATTGTGAGGCGATTTTAATTAAAGCATTTGAATGCTGGCAGGTCAGTATTGTTAGGAGGGATGTCTGATTAATTGCTTACTTCTTTGTCACAGCTATAAATGGGATGTCGGGAGGGTATATGCTAGAATCCAAACAATTCCCCCTAGAGTGGACGAGTAAATGGACTCAAGAGCAATCAGTTCCTTTCACTTGGAGTGTGAGATAGCAGAAAAGCCAAAATTGCACTGGTCATCAAGTGATCCCATGTAAAGATGCTATGGGTTAAAACTGCTTCCTAGTGATGGATGGTGGGCCGGGGCAACCCTTTATGTGGATGCCACTAGCTCCAAGGTACAGGGACGATGCAGCAGGTAGAGAACTCTGCTCTCAGCCAGCCAAATTAATAAATGTGCAAATTAAAAAGGATGTCAGAGCACTAAAGAAACATCTGCTAACCAAAGTAAAAAAGTAATGATGATGATGATAAATAGGGAGAGACAAAAGGGATTTGTGCTTCAGGCCAGTTTCCATCCAGCTGCACCCCACTGTAGGGGGCCCCTGAGACTCTCTCATTCGTCATGCATTCAGAATGCTGTCTTTCAGCATCCAGGTGATAGACTTTTATTTGGACTATGGACACCTGAGAAACGTATTAGCAGACACTGGCAACTGTCCCAGTTCACTCTAACTCAGGGTTCCTCAAATTTGGCATCCTTGACCTGTTGGGCCAGCGATTCTTGGTTGTGGAGACTGTCCAGTGCCTTGTAGGATGTTCAGCAGCACACCTGGTCTCTAACTGCTGGATGCTGGTGTCCCCTCTCCTTCCCCACCAGTCACTACAAACAAAAATGTTTCCAGACATTGACAATTGTCACGTAGGGGGCAAAACTGACCCTTGCTGAGGACCATTGCCCAAGGTCAACTTGCTGAAATACAGTATTTTCCATTGTAACATGCACAGCTGGACAAACAATATTTATAGCAGCACAATGATAGAGGATAGCTAGTAAAGGATTTATTTGCAATAATTCCGCATGGTAAGCAGTCAGGGCTGAATTGCATCTAGTGAGCCATACATTACATATTATAGTTGCAATTGATAAACCTCCTAGAAAGTTCAAAGCGTTTATCTTTTAGAAATTCAGGCTCCTGTGCACACTCCAACACACAGTTTTCTGTTTGCAAATGCTTCCTTTTTGCTTCCTTCTGCAGGAGATTCGGAGTTGGAGTTATGTCTTCTTTTGCAATGAGATGCAGTTTTGGTTTTCATGAGGCAATCCATCAATGACTTTTTTCATGACTTAAAATGATGAAAAAAATCTTGTAGCTAAATACTGTGAGCATCCAAGATCTTCCCCTTGAACTTCCTGTTTAGAAACAACATAGTAATTACTAATTGTAATTATATTCCGAATCTCTGCAACCAGCTGTCTGTGCTTTTCATTGTTCAAGGAGCAGGTGAAATCAATATGAATTTTTGGAATTTACACAAGTCGCCCGGGAAAATTTAGTGCGATTATTCTCCATGACAGTTTGCTTTACCGAGGTATTCATTTTCAGAGAATGAATTTTTCTATATTACTTTGTTGATAATGGCACAAGTTATAATTGATATCTAATGATAGAATTATCACTTTATGAAACAAGAAGAAGGCCAGATGAAGTGCGGTGGTTGATAAATATTTGAGATATTATATTTGTTATGTTTCCCATTGCCAAAATAAGGCTGGGCCATTATTTCTATAAATAAGAGTAAGTCTATGGTCAAATTCATTTGATACAATAACTTCTTTAAAAATGTACTATAAGTACACTGATGGAATCCTTCTCTTTTATATCGTTTTCTAGCTACTTTCAGCTTAGGTAGTCAACATTAGGAAGAATATTGATATGTCAAAACCCACGATGAAAAGACACAACAAACCATACCCAATTCTCCAAGACCCCACAACCCGGCACTCACACAGACACACATTAGGACTCTTCAGTAGATTTAAGAAGTTTCAGATGAAATCTTAAAGCCTATCAGAACCTTTATCTAATCAAGAATTTCCTTCTGCAAAATCATCCCTACCTCTTCAATATTAAATAATTTGAGAAACACATACTTCCCAAGATAAAGTTTTATATTTGGCATATCCACTACAATATATTTAATTCAAAATCAAATACGACCAATTTTGAATCAATCATTTCTTCTACCTGGCCATGGGTGTGTCTCCCAGCACTTTCTCATTTCATTGAGCCACCTTCATATTTATCTTATAATCTCATAAGAAAAACAGCAGATGAAAACAGCCTGCCAAGGTCCATAATATTTGCAGGCTAATTCCTCGCTCCAGACCAATTTAGTAGCTTATAGAAATTTGCACAAGATTTGAATAAGCAGCCAAACTTCAGGGTACTTGCCCAAATGCAATCTTGCCATCTTTTTAAATTTATACAGCCTTAACAGAAACCAGACAGTTCTTCCATCTTAGATTACAGAGTAGTGAAGGAGTGAAGGATGCCAATGCCTTTATTAGTAAGATTCTGAGTACCCTTTGTATAGTATAAGGATACTAAAATTATACTCTTTTTTTTTCAATGCACTGTGCATAGATACGTTGAATATTCATTCATGAATATAAATGTACATTCAGTTTCGAGATCACAAAAATTTGGGAGAAATTACAATTCAAAGGAACTGCTGAGGGAATCAAAGAATCACAGAACTTAAAAGCACCTTGGAAGATCACCTAGAAAATTTCCACTCCCATTTCAAAGGGAAAACTGTCCCCTGATTTTAGATTATCCAGTGAGGAAGAGCCACTGACCTCTCGATTGCTTCTGTATCGTTGAATGATCTGCTACTGTTGTGATCTAGGAACGTTCCTGTGACACTCATTCTCTTGTAAAGAGGGAGAGAAATACCAGATCTCTCACGGCTACTGTTACATTTTATTTATTGTAGAATAACTACACAGTCAAAAAGCATTTGCCCTGATTGGTTATGGGCCATTACTGGCCAGATAGGGAGCTAGGCATTGCAAAGAGCACAGAAACAGCTGTACAGATGTGGGTCAGTGACCATATAACCTTCCATCATGCTGACTGATGAAGAAAACCATTTTTGTCTATTGTAATTAAATGATGATGTGAGGTTAAAAGAAAGGTATACTGTTCAATAAATGGATCCTAGGTCAGACAAATGCCTAGGAGAGCTGAGGTACATACCAAACATGAGATCCAATGTAATCAACTTAACGTTCTTACCAGAAAAAAAATGCACACAATATTATATGAAAAGGAAGCACACAGTTCACACCTGAGGAAACAGAGGGTTGAGCAACCAATGGTGCAGAGGGTATGAGGTTGGTAGGATGGGGACTATTAAAGATTATGGGATGGAAGACAGAAATGAATGGACCCAGAGGGGGATCATGGGCATGTGCAGGCATATGAAAAATAAGACTTTACTGAAGTTGTGTGTTCACACTTTTGACACAGGTGGCCAATTTGATGTGCTGGAAGGAGACCTGAGTGAGTGTGAGAACACCTGAGTTCCAGCAGGGCTCTCACACTAACAGTGTGACTTGAGGAAGTTCCTTTACTACTCAACAATGTGATACCAGCTGTCCCTTTCTGCCCTAAGTCCCGTTATTCCTTATACAGAATGTGTCTGACTTGGAATGAATATGCAATCATTAGAGACACGCAAGCTTTCTCTATAGAAACCCAGCTGTAGAAGGATCTGCATACAAATCCTGTCAGTAAACATAAGGACTGCAATGGTGACCATCTAGTTTTTTTTTTTCTTTTCTTTTCTTTTCTTTATTTTTATTTATTTATTTATTTATTTTTTTTTTTGAGACAGAGTCTCACTCTGTCCCAGACTGCAGACTGGAATGCAATGGCATGATCTCAGCTCACTGCAACCTCCTCCTCCCTGGTTCCAGCGATTCTCCTGCCTCAGCTTGGGAATATGGGCACGTGCCACCATGCCCAGCTAATTTTTGTATTTTTTTTTTTTTAGTAGACGCGGGATTTCACCATATTGGCCAGGCTGGTCTTGAACTCCTGACCGTGTAATCCACCCGCCTTGGCCTTCCAAAGTGCTGGGAATACAAGCGTGAGCCACTGCGCCCGGCTCTAATTTTTAAAAATTCATATGCAAGAATGTATTATAACCACATCTCCAAGCACCATGTTTGGATAATGTTGATTTATTAGTACAGTAGAATTCCACTAATTAGCACTAATGACAGGGGAACCCATTGTGGATTACAGAATTTTGCAAATTAGTGAGTACATGAATAAACAATAAAAATCAGGAGTCCTGAACTGCAAAATGTCCTTTTCCACTTATTTTGACAAGAAGGTATTTAATGTTGATTATTTATTATAATTCTTCATCATACATTGCTCATGTTGGATTTTGTTAAAAGGAGCATTTGTGAGGATAAATGGGATGATGCTTATAAAAAATTTGGTCAAAAGGGGTAATACAAGTGCAAAACATTAGAATGATGGTAGCTAATGAGGTTGTAGAGATAAAGGAGGGGAACTTTGAAGTTTAAATGAGAAATGCAGGAGGTAGCTGGAGGTAGTTGGAGGAGATTACTAGAATTGTGAGCTTGCTTGAGAATCAACAATACTTAAATATTAAATGACTATGAAAAACCAATCTCAGTTTGTGTTTTTCATTGAGGTATTCAGGTGATTAAATGCACTATGTAAGCCACTGTGGATCATCTGTTTTTTTTCAGGTGGCACTGTCTAGCAATAATAAATGTTCTGAAATACATAATAGTCACGAAGTTCACAAATGAAATGGGGTAGAAACTATATTTAGAATTTTCTTATGTGAAGAATGTTTTACTACTCCTGGATTTAGATATTTGATATTTTCTATTTAATTATGGAAATCTCCAGTGCATTTGAAACAGTGACCAGGGTCGGGCGATATGCAGATTTTGTCTGATAATGATTGATCGCATACGGAATCATGCTTTAGTGACCATGATTTAGGTACCGATACAATATCTGTGAATAAATATCAAAGCTGAAGAAGAGTCAGTCTGCTAATTATAAGCTAAAAGTAAGCAGTTAGGAATAAAATTTAAGGCTAAATCAGCCTTGAAATAGGTTTTGAAGGTATATGGTGGTAGGTTACAAAATTTGGCATCTCTAAGTAAATGCCATTAGATGATAGAAATGTAGCTCAAATTAAAGTCTTGCAACAAAAGTCTCGCAACAAACAGTTATTCAAACAGAGCTTGACCATGGTCAACTCTGTTCATTACTCAGGCTCATTCACTGGCATTGTGTAAATTGGGGTAACTTAACCTGCCAGTTGATGATGAAAGCGCTGTTTCTTGAAGTATCTAAAACCATGCCGATCAAACTATACTTCTGGGACTCTGTGATTACAATGGATATTCTCAGCTTCCTGCTAGTCCACAATCAGGCAATTTATTTATTTATTTGAAATTTAGCAGCTGGTAGCCTTGATTTGCCAGAGAGGTAAATAGGCAAAAGAAAAGTTTCCAGAAATAATCGCAGTTGGGCATTCCTGAAGGGATGGAACTCAATGTTCAGAGTCAGGCCCCGGGCAACAGAAGGGTTCCTATCGTGTCTGTTGCTCTTTGCATCCAGAGAGGGTGTCATGCATCGCACAGAACAGGGCAGGCAAATTCACATATGCAAAGAGACTCATGCATACTTATTTTAAAATTTGGCCACTTGTGTTTTAAAACAGAGATGAGTCCATGTCTGTTTGATCTAAAATCCCAGTGAAAATCCTTGTTTGGTTTTGTGCCTCCCATTTTGAAGTGTTTGTCCTTACACAAAATTCCAAAAAAGAAAAAAGATGTAGACTGTGAAGAGCCTTAGGCTTTGGGCATTTCCAGAGTTCTTGTGGCTTCGCATGTGCACACCTTGGATCCAGGAAAGGGAAGGTCTTCACTTATCCCATAGTCCACTTTGACTCTGAAATGAGACTGTCTTTTGATGATGTCTATAACCCTATAAATAACTCAGTTCTAATGAGGGCACTAGTTTGCTAAAATTTTTGCATCTTTGATCTATTTAAAAAAATCACGAAACATATTAAGATACAAAATGTAATTAATACTACACAGATCACTTTGGCATTAATAGATATAACCTGGAAATTATACATGGGCTCTCAGTTCCTTTCTAAGCCAACAAATAAAAACAAAGCAATCATCATACAAATAAACAAAACAATATTCCAAAAGATACCATGAAAAAAATCTTACACATGTTTAAAAAGTCCTTTCATAAATCAGTGTTCAGTTAGCAAAAGGATATTGTTTAAGCATTACTGGATCCTAAAAACTAATTGCTAGTGAGTAAAAATGTAAATATTAGATATCTTCAATAATTTTTTCACCTGCTTTGCCCATAAAGTCTTAAATTATTCTCTTTTTTGATTATGTGCAGTGATTTATAGGTAGATATGACCATGAGCCCTCAATTCATTTATATTTAACTCAACAAAGCTTTGCTGTAGAGTTTCATGGGATGCCCTGGATCTGTTTAAAATGCTTTATTTCTCCTAGAAATTGGAAAATTAGCAAGAATAAATGGAACTAAAACCCAAAGCATGTTAGTCAGGTCTGATATCAACGCTTTATGAATGTAAGATAGCATTGGAAAGTGGGAGAATTGATTTTTTTATCCTTAATTTATGTGTTTCTCAGGCCAAGAATGTTTTCCTTGCAGCTCCCTGGCGCTCAGGGAAGCACCTATAAGCAAGCGATTGCAAAAGAGAAACATTGCCTCAAAATCCACTGATATCTTCAAATAAAGCATTACATTTTGCTCATAAGTACTAAAGCCATATGCCCAGGAAATGAGATGCCACGTTTTCCATTGCTTGGGCATTTTTGAAAGGGATGACCTCAGGGCCAGTGCTGCTGTTTTCCTGGCATGCCACATTATCACTCTCTATGACTTTAACTGAAGTCACAGTTCTTCACATCCCAAAAGGAGTCAGGGTTACTGCAGCATGTCATATTGTCTTAAGTGGAAAACATTGAAACAACAGCAAAGTTTACATATGTAGTATATGCATGCACATACAATAACACTCATGTGCAGAGTACACACAAATGCACATGTATGTCCACAACAGGCAGCATCAGATGTGGCATGTATATGCATGTGCCATATGGTGTAAACCTACAAGAGCAAGCCGAGACCGTGGGATGCCAGGAATTCTACCTCTCTATGAGCCTAACCCTCTACCCAGGGTCTCTGTCCTTCACCTCCCATTTTCTCCTAAGCATTTCAGGCTCAGTCCCCAAGTTTGAAAAGCTACAAATTTCTGAACAATGTTTGAGCTTTCAAAATAGTTGAGTTCGTTCTTTTCAGGTTTACCACTCAGTGTGAGCACCAAAAATGAATTCTTATTATGCAAAATTTTTGGCATTCTGAAAGCTACCGCTGTGAGATTCAGCACTCATTTCATTGAGGAGCTGCAAGAATTCTGTAAATGTGGGTTCTGCTTAATACCAACTTGACTTTTTTGGGCTAGGGTAATGTATTCAGGAATCCTTGAATATGAAGTTTGGGTTTTTGCAGGCAGACAGAAAGGAGACAGAGCCGTGATTAAGCTGATTTTTTTAGGTCATGCAATTCTGTTGATTAGCAAAGCTGATGGTCTGCATGTGAAGAACCTGGACTGTTTTCTGGAATTCAGATTGTTGGGTAATCACCCACCTCACCATTTCTCTTCATTTGTGGACAAAACCATAGGCAGGTACATCACTGGCAGTTCCCCTGTTTGAATTGTTCTCCAGATTGCTGTTGGAAGCTTTGGTAGGTTGGCTTCCCATGCCAGTAAAAAAGAGTGATAGCTTCTTTGTGAACAATGCAATTTACAATGATTTCAGCTTAGTCTTTTTCATCAAATGGTTTTAGGAAAAAAGAAAGGAAGTAGAAGAAAGACTACTCAAATCCTTCAGCTTCTGTTCCTGGCTATTTGCAGGAAAAAATCACAATGAGAAGTAGACACTTTATTTTCCAGGCACTTTATTTTAGAGCTTGCTTTCCCTCCTGGAGTAGGAATACATCTTCCATGACAGTAGTAATAACTGAATATAGGGTCCAATATGAATCACTAATATTTAAATCTATACTTATGAAAGCCAAGTTTATTCAGTTGCTCATTCACTCATGTAAACACACCAAAGCAGCACAAGAAGGAAAATTATTGTCCTATGTAGGATTTTTTTGCATGCTTGTTAAAAATAGCATCTATGCAGAAACAGTATCTGTAATTTATACACATGAATAGATTCCTTTACTGAAAGAATATGTTCTCCAATTTCTGGAAATTGGATCATATTTTAAATGCACTTGAGGGTTTTAAAAGTGATTCTGTATTCATGCTTTTTTAAAGTGAAATCTTACTGTTGAGTGAATATTCACTAGTTAATCTTTTTACTACACCTGACCTTTCACATATTAAGGTTTTAAAACAGAGTTCGACTATCCCGAACCCTCCGAATTTCTCAGGTGCCCGAGTCCTCGAGTCATTAGCTCTGCACACCTGGGAGAGATTCTGAGAAGCATCTTGTCCACTCCTCCACCTTCAGAGGAGTCTGGGTTGCTATTTCTCAATTTTCTTCTTATATGTCTTCAGGGACTTGCCTACATAGACACTCAATGCTGTTAATGTGTTTCCCTCTATTTGCAGACTAAAGAGTTTTATTTATGCCTTTTCCTTCTTGTGTTAGTCTGGATTCACTAATTAAATCAAATTCCCTTTAAAGACAAGGAGACGGAATCTTACTCTATTGCCCAGGCTGGAGTTCAGTGATGTGATCTTTGCTCACTGCAACCTCCACCTCCCAGGTTCAAGCAGTTCTCCAGTCTCAATCTCCTATGTAGCTGGGGTTACAGAAGTGAGCCACCATGCCCAGCTAAATTTTGTATCTTTTGGTAGAGACGGGGTTTTGCCATGTTGGCCAGGCTGGTCTCGAACTCCTGACCTCAGGTGATCCACCCGCCTCAGCCTCTCAGAGTGCTGGGATTACAGGCGTGAGCCACCATGTCCGGCAAGATAAGGTTTTATATCATCCGTATGCCAAAAAGATTCCACGAGAGTTGGTCAGTAAGTCATTCAGTTACTGTAGTATTGTTGCTTACCAGTCTCTGCAAGATTGCTTTTGCTTGAGTCTACTAGGTTCTAGGTGATTAGAAGGGTTCATTCAATGAAACCTGATTATCTCATGTTTTTCACTTAATTCCCTTTAAAAATATTTTTTTTTTCTCTGCTTCCAAATATGTTGTTCTTTCATTTGTAACCATTGAGACTTGTAGGCAAAGTGTGTCTCAATGGAAGGGCTCACACAGACCTCCCCGGTTACCCTTTGCCTCTCCTCTTTTAGTTTTTACAAGAAAGGTTTCAACTTTTTTACATATCAAAGAGGTTAATCAAATCCAGCAATGTGGTCTGGAGTGGTGGTGGTGGCTCATGCCTGTAATCCCACACTTTGGGAGGCTGAGGTGGGCCAATCACCTGAGGTCAGGAGTTTGAGATCAGCCCGGCCAACATGGTGAAAGCCCGTCTCTACTAAAAATTAGTAAATTAGCAGGGCATGGTGGTGCACACCTATAATTCCAGCTACTTGGGAGGCTGAGGCAGGAGAATTTCTTGAACCTAGGGGGCAGGAGACCAAGATTGTGCCACTGCACTCCAGCCTGGGCAATTCCATCTAAAAAAAAAAAAAAAAAAAAAAAATCCAAGAATGGGCCCACAACCACAGTGCAGATCTAGGGCTACAGCAAAAGGTTCAACCATAGAGAAGTGTGAAATTCTTTATTCTCTTCAGAAATTCCCATGGAGATAACTACTTTTTTTTTTTTTTCATCAATTTTTTTTTTTCAGTAAAACCTATCTGGAGGGGTATTTTCTTTTTGAATTTCTCTGAGAAAGATCTTTCTCCCCTATAGTGTCTGACCAGGGTTACCTTTTCTATACTTGTTGCTGAGAATGTGAGTAAGACATGAGATTTCTGGGATTTCCCAGATGTTCTCACCTGTGTGGATAACACCGTACAGCACACACTGCCTGATTCCTTGTGCTAAGCCTGTGTGAGGCAAATGGTCAGGGCTTCTCTGAAAGCATCCCTGGGTTTACTCATGTCCAGTCTCAGTCACGCCTTCCCCAAATGGTCAAAAGGCAGCAGGTCTCAGGCTCCCTGAAGTGTAGGTTCATGAACCACAGAGTCCCTGGCAACTTTGGGGACACCTTGCTTTCTGTGGTACCCTTTCTGCATTTTCTATAAGTGGGATGAAGCTTTGAGGGGGAGTGAAGGCCCCCTGGCTTCACAAATCTCAGTTCAGAGAATGAAACCAATTTTTGCCTTAGCTTGGGCTGCTGTAAAGAGAGTACCCTAGACTGGATGGCTTAAACAGTGAACATTTATTCCCATAGTTCTGGAAGCTGGAAGTCCAAGAACAAGGTATGGGCAGATCTGGTGTCCCATGAGGGACTACTTTCTGGTTTGCCAATGGCTACTGCTATGGTTTGAACATGTCCCCTAAAGTTCATGTGTTGGAAACTTAATCCCCAGTGCAACAGTGTTGAGAGGTGGGAACTTTAAGAGGTAATTAAGTAGTGAGGGTTCTACCCTCATGAATGGATGAATTCATTATCTTGGTAGTGGGTTTGTTATCATAGGAGCAGGTCCCTGATAAAAGGGTGAGTCTAAATCCTTTCCCCTCTTGCATACATGCACTCTTGCCCTTCTACCTGCCAGCATGGGATGACACAGCAAAAAGGCCTTTATTAGATTGGGAGCCGCTTGACCTTGGGCTCCCCAGCCTCCAGAACTGCAGTAAATAAATCCCTGTTCTTTACACATTCCCCAGTCTCAGGTATCCTGTTATAGCAATACAAAATGGACTAAGACAGAAAACTGGTACCAAGAAGTAGGGCTGTTGCTATAATAAATACCTGAAAACATGGAAGTAGCTTTTTAACTGGGTAATGGGGTAGAGACTGGAAGAATATGGAGAAGCAGGTGTGAAAAAGCCAAGACTGTGGTGAATGGAGCATTAAAGGCAATTCTGGTGATAGCTCAGAACATAAGATATGTAGGGAAAGTCTAGAACTTCTTAGAGATTCCTCAAGTGGTCATGATGAGAATGTTGGTAGATATACAGATGGTAAGGGCTCATCTGAAGACGTCTCTGACGGAACTGAGGAACTAGGTATTGGAAACTGGAGTCAAGGCCATTTTTGCTATAATGTAGGGAAGCATTTGGTGGAATTGTGTCTGTGTTCTGGGGTTTTTGAAAGGGGGAATTTAAGAGCAATGGACTAGGATGTGTGGCAGAAGAAATTTCCAAGCCAAATATTGAAGGAACTGCATGGCTGCTTTTAACCACATGCAGTAAGATGTGGGAGAAAAGAGACATAAAGATGGAATTTATAATGGAGGGAAGAGCAGGACTACAGAGCTACCAGCTGTGGCATCAGCCTTGGAGAGCTGCAGACATGAGGGTCCAACCCATGAGAATTTCAGGGTGGACTGAACCCAGGAAAGTTCAATGTGCCCAGGATTTGAGACAGGGCGTCAATGGAGATTACTCTCCAGCTTTGAGACTTAATATTGTTTTCTCTGTTGGATTTTAGACTTACTTCAGACCAGCTACCCCTTTATTCTTGCTGATTTCCCTCTTTTGGAATGGGAATGTATCCTATGCTTTGCCTACCGTTGTATTTTGCAAGCACATGACTTGCTAATTTCACAGGCTCACCGGTGGACAGGAATTCGCCTCAGGGGGAATTGTGCCTTGAGTCTTATCCACATTTAATTTAGATGAGACTGTGGACCTTTGAGTCGATACTTTAAAGAGTTAAGACATTTGGGACTACTGGGCTGACATGAATGCTCTTTGCATGTGAGAAAAACATGAATATTGGGGTCCATGGGTGAAATGCTATGGTTTAAATGTGTCCCCCAAAGTTCTTATGTTGGAAGCTTAATCCTTATTGCAACAGTGCTGAGAGGTGAGACCTTTACATTCTTTTTTTGGTGGAGATCCCTACTACAAACTGTACTCTTGATTATTTCTTCCTCCTCTTCCTCCTCCTCCCTTCCTCCTCCTCCTCTTCCCCTTATTATTCTTCTTCTTTATTTTGACACGGGGTCTCACTCTATTGCCCAAGCTGGAGTGCAATGGTGCTATCTCGGCTCACTGCCACCTCTACCTCTTGGGCTCAGGCAACTGTCCTGCCTCTACCTCCCAGGTAGTTGAGACTACAGGCTCATGCCACCACGCCAGCTAGTTTTGTATTTTTTTGTAGAGATGGGGTTTCTCCATGTTGCCCAGGCTGGTCTTGAACTTCTGAGCTCAAGCGATCTGTCTGCCTCAGCCTCCCAAAGAGCTAGGATTACAGGCGTGAGCCACCATGCCCGGCCTGATTTATCCCTTTTGAGTAAACAGATCTCGTGACAAGTCGTCTGATCTGGGCCGCAAAAGGTCACCAAAATTCATGTTTTTTCACCCCATCTTTCTAGTTTTTACAACCTGCCCGCACGTGCAGTCACACATTTCATCCTTCCCTTCCTGAGCACTGTCAGTACGATACCTGGGGAAGGAACAATGGGCTGCTGAGAGCGAGGCCCTCAGTGCCACCTGGCCCAAGAGTAGGCATTACTGTTAACTCTCTCACACTTTTCTGTGAACTCTCAGGTCCGTACATACATGAATAAAAATCCTTTTTCTTGCTAACTTTTGTTTGGTCAGTTTAATTCACAGGCCCTGAGTACTTCAACTGAGAAGGTAAAGATTTTCCTTCCTAATGATATCTTCACCTAAGGAGAAAGAGGAGGGCTGAGGCCAGGACCTTTGAGAACACTCACAGAACTTGTCCAGAGGAGAAGAAATTAGAAAACTTGGAAGAGACTGATGGAGTAATCAGGAAAGGAGGAGGAGACTTGGAGGGTACAGGGAAGGGTTTTAGGATCAGGGTGGGGGACAGTGAAAAAGCTCTCAGAGAATTTGGAGGGACTAATGTTTACTGTGTGTTTCCTGTTTTCTTACACTGCACCAAACTTGTAAAACACCATTTCATTTATCCTGACAGCAAGCCAGCACCTGGGAGAAGGCCACAGCCTCATTTTATAATTGTGGAGAAGGTGAGTGTCTTTGCCAAAGTCATTCATCTATGAGGGAAGGAGCAGAGGTCAGACCCAGAGGTGCAAACCCCTGTTTTTCTGCTAGATAACGTGCTGTGTCATCTGTGTCTTCAAACCAGGACAAAATTCTGAAAACTGTGCATTTAGCTTCTGGGTAATCTTCTTGTCCTAAACCAGGGTTCAACAAACTAGCTGGTGGGAGAAATCTGGCCCACTGCCTGTCTCTGTAAATAAAGTTTGTTGGCACACAGCATGCCCATTCATTGATGCCATCTCAATACAGCAGCAGAGTTGAATCGTTGTGAAGGAGACACACAAAGTCTAACAATTTACCACTGGCCCTCTGGAGAAAGTTTGCTGATCCCTGACTTAAATCATAAGGTGGCATAAAGAATATTACAGATTAGGAATCCTAATTCAGTTTAGTGTAAAATTCTTGTCTTATAATGAAAATGTACTTACAGAGAAAATCAGATGTAGTATCTAAGAATCTACCAGGGAATAATACCAGCTACTCAATACTGTACTTAATCGGGCTGCTTTTTTTTTTTTTTTTTTTAAGATTTGCAAGAAACTCAGAAACTGAGAAGAGTCAAGTCTGGTGCATCTCTCAAGAACACAGGAAGGGTAGGGATGGGGAGTTAGAAAAGATGAGGGGCATGATATTTAAAAGATAGAAAGCAATCCCCAAGGACCGTGGATTTAGCACGCAATGGGGCACTGGCTAATTTGTCCCCCATCCATTAGCCAGGACCCCAGGACCTTGAGGAAGGACATATGTCCTATTCTTCTGCTGTGTCTGGCAGTGCCATGGGCTCCTCGGAGGCAAGGGGGCGTCCCCTGGGCTGGCAGCCTCCTGTGTTGGGAGCACAGCAGGCTGTCTGAGGTGGCAGTCCTGCTGGGGCACATCTGTCCCTCTCAATATTCACACTGCTAATGTCTCTCTCTGGTGACAAATGCAAATTGGGCTGCTTCGTCCAAACATGTCAGCCTATTTAGCAGGTGCATAGGGATTGGCACAAGGCACCGGCTGTCCCAGTTTCTTCTGTTCTTAACCTCCATCCACTCAGCGGTCTCCCGTCCTTCAGGATTGCTGACGGGGTAGTCTAGTTGTGGAGAACCAGCAGGAAAACCCTTTCTAAGAAAAGAAAGGTCTAGGGTTATTAGGAGAGGTTTGTCATGGGCTATTCTCCATACAAATACTTTTACTTCCTCTGGTCAAATATCGAGTAAAACCAGACAAGAATATACCTTGATCTTAAAGAAAATGTATGGCACTTACTATGCCCCCATGGAAGAATGGTATATACAATGACAACTCTGGAGATTTGAAACCAGACAACTTGGATTTTTTATCTGTTTAAATGCATGCTTGTTGATTAAATGCGTTTTTTGAACAAACAATATAATCAGATCAAAACTTTGCTTTTCCTTAGATTTAATTGAACATACACCCTTAATTTTTCTCTCATAGACCACAAATGTAAAAGCTTAGAAAAATTTTGAGTTTCTTTTATATTTGATAGTGATAGTGTGATAAGAAAAACTTGAAAATTCAATTAAGGATGATGTCGCTGTCATTAACAAAGGCCCCCACATTCCTGGGTCCCAGAAACGCTTGAATTATATTTGTCATGATACAAATCCCTTTAAACTTTTTTTTTTTTTTTGGTGCCAATAATGTATTTGTTTAATAAACATAGGTTAACTTTGAAGGTGTAAGGTGGCAAAGAGGTTAAACAAAATATTATTTGATAATGATAAATGATTTCTACTTTGCATTCATTTGACTCTCAATATACATTTTATAATGCCAAATAACTCATTTTTACTGCTAACATCTCACTGATGATTTCAAAGCATGATAAGGGGTGATATCAACTGCACTGTTCTCCTGGCTGGAAATTTTGTGTGGGACACAAGAGATATGCTTTTTGAATTTAAGCTCAATATTATAACTTTTGGATAGAAATTTTAATATGTCTTCTTGATTAAGGAAAATTTGGAATTCCCCCAACAGAATTTTATTATTAAGAAAAATCTAAATTACTAAAATTTTTAGAACTTCTCTAATGCATTCTTACTCTGCCTAAGTTTCTACAAAATAATCAATGAGAAAAAATTTTAGAATTTGAATATGTAATTTTCTTATAGTTTGCTTTATGCTTTATTTTCATGAGATCAAATACTCAGATAAAAATTTGACCAATTACTTCAATGGCCAAACATATGTGTTTGACACCAGTGACAAACATCTGGATTTTCACCCTTGCTTTCCTGTATGTACCGGGTGCTGCGTCATTCAGTCTAGGTGTGCTAAGGGTTCTGATGGATTTTTAGAAAGATTCTTTACCTTTTGATTGTAGCACAAATCCAGGATGATTATTGTTTAAATGTTTTTCTTCCCCAAAGGCCATTTAGTCCCTGAAATCAGGTCACTGTGTTCCTTCTGTTTGAGGGACTCAACTTGCCCATGTGAGGAATCACGGAACCCCCATGCTATGCACTTGTCTTGGGAGAACAAAGCTAAATGGAGGGAGAAGAGAGCTGTCTAAGAATGGGAGAGAGAAAGACAGATGGAGTGGGAGTGCAGGGTGCCTGTGGCCGCTGGGAGCCTGAGAGCCTTGTCAATGGTCTGGAATAGTTCAAAGAGTCACCTTGGCCACATTAGACTCTCCACATTAGACCCCTTAGACTCTGGGACCTCTTTCCATCAGCGCAGCACTCACCACAGCTCCATAACAAAAGTGACCAGCACTTACCTTTCTCTTCTTGAAGCATTCAGCTTCTTAGGGTGACAGCCAATGGGACCATCTCCCGTTCTGCCTGGTGAGGGCTCCTGTGGGCTACCTCAGCCCCTGCCTTCCTTTCTCTGCCTTGGGCCACATACCTGGCTGTCCAAAAATCCCAGCTCCTGTGCACTGTTGTTTATTTTTCTCCCACCACTTTCCCCAGAGTCCCAAATTTAAGAACTAAGCCTTTAGCACTTTGAAGTGCTAAGTGCCCACATTTGCAGCTCTCTGCTCTGGACTAGTGAAAGCACAAACATGAAGTGCCGCCCAGTGAGAACTTTCCAGGTGCAGTGGACAGGCTCCAGGCCTCTGCTTCCCGCAGCCACACTTCTGCCTGGAGCCCAGCCTGCTCCACCCAAATCCTTGCAGAGGAGGGACTGTGGTCTGTGTAGTGGGTACCAGGGATGAGAAGGTGGCATAGGATTGGATGCACAGCCCTTCCAAGATGGCACATGGACTTGGGCTGACAACTTTTTCTTTTTCCTTTTTTGAGACAGTCTCACTCTGTCGACCAGGCTGAAGTGTAGTGGCACGATCTCAGCTCACTGCAACCTCTGTACCCCCAGGCTCCAGCAATTCTCCTGCCTCAGCCTCCTGAGTATCTGGGATTACAGGCATCCGCCACCATGCCCGACTAATTTTTGTATTTTTAGTAAAGACAGTGTTTCACCATATTGGCCTGGCTGGTCTCAAACTCCTGACTTCAGGTGATCTGCTCACCTTGGCGTCCCGAAGTTCTGGGATTACAGGCATGAGCCACTGCACTCAGCCAACTTTTTCTCATAAGTGAACAAAGTTCATCTCGTTTCTCAAAGGGGAAGAAGAAAAGGGGGAAGAAAATTGCAGGCATATCCTGAGAATTGATTCCTTTTTTGTCTGTTAGTGTCATCACCTTATATAAAGGTTCTACCACTTTTGAATGCCGCAGACTCAATTCACCTGATTGAACACAGCATCAGTATCACTCCAGGAATGTCTTCAATCTCCACAGAAACCTCAGCCTGTACTCAACATCACAGGGGTGTAGCTCTGGGCCCTTTTCTTAACTTGAGGTCAAATGTCTACCTTTTTTTAAACCCTTAGTTTTATCTAACCCAGTTTCTTGGAGGTCTATCGGAAGAGTTGGGCCTGTTTACCTGCCTCTTTGAAAGAGCTGAATACTTGGTGTGTTAGCACAGGAAGTTAAAAAGAGTCTTCGGGAAGGCTTTGGGGGTTAAATTATTTCAGATGCTCCATTCAGAATGAAGTGAGTACTTCAAGATCTGAGTGCAAATGGATTTGGTGTATGTATCAGGGAGAAAAGCTGTCATTTGGAGTCTGTCTACCAAACTGTTGGATCCGGAAGGACTCAGCCTGTCCAGAGGCTGCAGACTTATGCATCTTCAGGAGGTACAGTGAGGGCATGTGGTGGTGGCCGTTCCATGCCTCATGTGTTGCAGGTTGTACCTAGGTCAGTTGGATGCAGTTTGTTCTAATATGTCACGGTAGCCGAGGAAAAGGCCCTCTCGTCTGTCCACCTGGTAGACGAATCCACAAGGAACAGAAGCCAAGGGCCATCTCTTGACTTGCCAGCCTCACCCAGCTCATCTACCAACAGCCCACCAGAACCCGGGCTACTGACCCCGACCCAGGTGCTTTCCATCTCTGCCTCAAGCCCCACAGGTGGAAAATGCCCATTTACAGTTTTGTGCACGTTCATCATTCCCCCCTTTTTCATCTGAGCCTCCGCCTCTCTCACATGTAAATCGTTAGAGCACTTTGTACCCAAATAGTTGGTGCAAGGATGAAAAGAAATGGCATGTTAAAAAATAAAAAAAGGCCAGGCGTGGTGGCTCATGCCTGTAATCCCAGCACTTTGGGAGGCTGAGGTGGGAGGATCATGAGGTCAGGAGATCGAGACCATCCTGGCTAACACGTTGAAACCTCGTCTCTACTAAAAAATACAAAAAATTAGCCAGGCATGGTGGTGGATTGAGAAGCTGAGGCAGGAGAATGGCATGAACCCAGGAGGTAGAGCTTGCAGTGAGCCGAGATCATGCCACTGCACTCCGGCCTGGGCGACAGATCAAGACTCCATCTCAAAAAAAAAGAAAAAAAAAGAAAAATGCAGCAACTGTCATACAGTAGGTAGCAAACGTTCTCTGCCTCTTTCACTCTTTCGTTTCCTCTTTTCTTTCCCTGATACCTCATTTCTCTTTTTCCATTAGCCATTTCTCTCCTCTCTTCCCTCTCTCTCCTCCCCTCCTCTCTTCACTTTTTCTTGCACGACTTTGTTGTTCTCGAGAGTAGCAGCATTGTGTTCTATATGTAACTGGCATTCAATGAATTTCGAGAATCTAAAATAAAAGTAGAAAATATTTTTTAAAATTTGAGCCAAAAGACTAATGCCAAGTGTGCTCTAGTCAGTGATAGAACAGACAGCTGTTACATACTGCAGGACAACAGAGGCCTAAGTCACAGCGTCATTTATACCCTTCTCTCTACAGGTAGTGGTCCTGAGTCTGTGCTCCGAAGGGTCTTTCCGGCAATGGTAATAGATTATCCTTAACACACTTGTAAAGAGGCTGGCAGGGTCTGTGGAACAGTTGACTGACTGTGCAGAGCTCATTGAAGCATTTGTGAACCAAAGACTCTGCTTGGCCTCGGCAGCACCGTGCTCCGTCCGATGGACTTGTTTGTCATTTATGATGCTAGGTCTTGGTATTCAATGCTGTAAGGAAAACCAGCAGAAGACTGTGACCCTCCATTGTTGGAGGTGAGTGGCTCCTAGCATACTCTGTCTCACAGGTGCAGGGGTGCCAGGCATCCTGCCCTTGGGAGAGCCCAGGAAAACTGGAGGCCAGGGGGCTTTGCAGCACTGCTGTTTCTTTCTCCTTGGCACTGTCCTGGAGCAGCAACCGGAGGTGGGGCAAGACACATCCCACAAGCCCTCTCCATCCCGCCATTGCCAACGGCGACACCTCCAGCTTCTCCTGTTTGGCCATCTCATCTTCAGCCTCTCCAGTCTATTCCTCTACAAGAAACACTTGTGTGGTTGGTGGGCTGTGGCTGGGTGAGGCCCCTCTGGAGGAGGAGAGAGCTATGGCACAGCTCTTTGTTCACCATTCTCTCTATTTTCTGAAAAATTCTAATTTCAATCCTAGCATTATTTCTTTTGCTAAAAGACATAATGAACATTTTAGGAAACTACTCAAAGTCATAATAGACATTCTAAAAATGTGTATTTACATCATCCTTATTATATGTCAGTGCTGTATCCACTTAAGTTGTTCAATTCTCACAATGTTTGGAGAAAATTATCATCATCATCATTCTCTGTTACACTTCAGAACAAGGAAGCCTGGAGAGGTTAGGTCTTGGCCATGGTCACACAGCTGTGTTATTGGTGGGGTCCAGACTTGAAAGCCTGTGTAGTTTGGCTCCACAGCCAGACCACTGAGCACCACACCAGGCTGCCTTCACCAGGGTATGAGAGCAATCGGAGTGGGAGTGTGCCAGGCCTCGTTTTTTTTTTTTTCTTTTTTCTTTTTTGCGAGAGTCTCGCTCTGTCACCCAGGCTGGAGTGCAATGGCATGATCTCGGCTCACTGTAACCTCCGCCTCCGGGGTTCAAGTTATTCTCCTGCCTCAGGCTCCCGAGTAGCTGTGATTACAGGTGCCTGCCACCATGCCCGGCTAATTTTTGTCTTTTTAGTAGAGACGGGGTTTTGCCATGTTGGCCAGGCTGGTCTTGAAGGCCCTCCTGACTTCAGGTGATCTGCCCACCTTGGCCTCCCAAAGTGCAGGGATTACAGGCGTGAGCCACCGAGCCCAGCCTCAGGCCTCCTTTTTATACTCTGCAAGTTACGGCTCTCCTCATTTCAAATACTTTACGTTATGACATGCCACAGCATCCATGGTTCCACCTGCCCCTCCCATGATACCCCATCTTAGTCTGTTTAGGCTACTATAACAAAAACACTATGGCTGGGCATGGTGGCACATGCCTGTAATCCCGACACTTTGAGAGACCAAGGCAGGTGGATCATTTGAGGTCTGGAGTTCAAGACTAGCCTGGCCAACATGGTGAAACCCTATCTCTACTAATAATGCAAAAATTAGCCAGGCAGTAGTGATGCGTGCTTGTAATCCCAGCTAATTGATACGTTGAGGCAGGAGAATCGCTTGAGCCTGGGAAGTGGAGGTTGTGGTGAGCTGAGATCGCGCCACTGCACTCCAGCCTGGGCGACAGAGCAAGACTCCATCTCGGTCCCCCGCCCCCATCACACAAAAAAATATTTCTCACGCTTCTGGAACCTGGAAGTCCAAGATCAAGGTGCAGGCCCATATGGTGTCTAGTGAGGATCATTTTCCCGGTTCATAGGTGGTGCCTTCTTGCTGTGTCGTCGCATGGCAGCAGGGGTGAGGGAGATCTTTGAGGTCTCTTGTATAAGGGTACTAATCCCATTCGTTAGGATTCTACTTCCATGAGTTAATCAGCCCCCAAAGGCCCCACCTCCTAATACCATCACTTTGGCAGTTAGGATTTCAACATACGAATTTGGGGGCAGGGGATTTAAACATGTAGGCAATAGCATATTTTTCCTGTTCTTGCCTCAGGATCCTGAAAGTAGCACACCCAGTAGCCTCTATCGAACGGTTGCTGCTCACTTGTGAATTGAAATGGATTTGCCACTTCTACAGTTCTCAGATATTACTATTGCCGTTCTTTGACCCACTTATTTGAGAGAAGTTTGAAATATTATACCTAAACTTCTGATTAGAATAACTACATTTGAACATGCATGTTGGGAATGCTGTGTGTGTGTATCTAAGTAAGCATGTATTTTCTCCTGGAATCTCCATAGAGTGATGCCCTTCAGAAAGTGTTTACTTCAGGGTCCCATCATGGGTGGCATCCCCTCTGCTGGATCTCATTCTCCAGTCAGACACATGCATCACTGTGCCAGGTGCCCAATGATGACACGGTCCCAATGAATATACTAGGTTCTCAAATAAAGGCACCTAAGTCGAGTCTGAATTTAACTAGGAGTTATTAGCAAAAAAAGAATCATCATTTGAAACGTTAGATTTGGAAGTGTCTTAATATATGAAATTCCAGGTCTTATCATGAAGAAATATTTTAACATGGCCTCACAGCAAATCTTCCATGACTTCTCTGATGACCTCTCCTTTTTCTTCTTCTTGTTTTTCTTCCCTTGCCAGCCATCCCTCAGACTTACCCTCACTTAAAAAGAAATTATTTCTTTTAGCTTCTCTTTTTCATATAATTAAAAGCAGATAAAAAACAACTCTTTATCTCATTGCTTTTTCATAGCTATGAGTATGTGAATAATTTTATTTTTATCTGCATTTACAAAAATGATGAAGACAGAACAGGTCAGGGAGAATATTTTGGTAGTGGGAGAGAGACAGGTAAATAGATTCTGTGGAGATTCTACTCACAAAATAGACATGTTTCAAGATTTAATAAGGAAATACATTTTCTATTCTTAAGTTCAAAGGTAAATAAGGAATAGATGTGGTAATATTTGCCAGATTTTATGTTTATTAAAAGCCAGGATAGACAGGGATAATAGCATAACTCAACATTTATAATGCAGCAAGTTCTACATAAATATTAAAATAAGGCAGTTATCATCAGAACTTTGTTGTTGATATTTGCTTTCAAATTTTAATGAACACAAATGCTACTTATGTGGTAAAGTTCAATACCTGATAAAAATAACTCATTTGTCTACTAATACATCTAGCCATAGAACCACCGTGGGTAAAAGTCTTCTTTTATATAATATATTAATTTAAGAAGACATTTAAAAAAAACTTTCACTTCCAGGAAGATGGAGTAGATGTCCTTTCCCCTTGTCCTCTGCTGAGAGCCACTAAAACCCATGGACACTGTGGAAGAAACAAGCACAAGAACTCTGCAAGGTGGACAGAGGTCAGAGCAGCTCAGGACTATGGAAACCAAGAAATGACGTGTCAGTGAGTTATCTGAGTTTTCTTTTTGCCTACGATATCCCAGCCTGGATACTGGAGAAGCCAGCAACCTGGAAACAAGAGTGGGGATAGACCAAAAAAAGTCCCAAGAAAAGCTAAAAGACCAAGACAAGGGCAGCCTAGCCTAGTCAAACAGAAAACTTTTAGACAATAAAGCTTCTGCTCCAGAAAGCACCTCAGGGAAACTGGTGTCCCACCCCTCCTACCAGCAGAGTCTGAGTGAAGGGAGTCTAGACTTCCACCTTCACCAGGCTGTGGTAAGATGTCTGCTCCTCACTCAGCTCTGGTTGCATCAGACAAGGCCAAGGGAACTTGAAATTTCATCCCACTGGTGGTAATGAATCCCACCCACCCCAAGGGATAATGACCCACTCCCACTCCGTGTGCTGTCAGTGGAGATTACTCAGGGAGCACTCCCACCCAGCAAGGCGACGCCTCTTCCCCCTCCCTGGGGTAGTGTCAGGGAAGATGCGACCAAACATCAAGACTCTCACTGCTTGATGAGCAGCAAGGTGATCCTTCCGCCCACTTTGGTGTCAGTGGAGGTTACTTGGGGAGTAGTAAACAGGTAACTGTGTCCCTCTCAGCCAGGATAGGGTCAAGATAGGCTAATGGATAGATTTCTCAGCATTAACACCCTTCCCAGTAGTAAAAAGAAGTCCCTTCCTCTCAGGTGTCAAAGGAGGCCAAGTGGTGAGCCTAGACTTTCATATCCTCCCGGTAGTAACAAGGCAGTGCTACCCTGTGCTCAGCCAGAGCCGTGTCAAGGAGGCCTGCTACAACACAAAATTCAAATAAGAGAGGAAGTCATATAATATGATACCTAATGTTTCCAGGTTTTAATCTAAGGTCACATAGAAAAGTATTAGAAAGATTATAAATTGAAAGAGAAAAGAAAATGAGCATTTACTAATGTGGAGATGACACAAATTCTAGAATCATTTGACAAAGGTTTAAAAACAGCCATATAAAACTTCTTCAGTGAGGAATTATAAACATGCTTGAAACAAATGAAAATGAGAAAGTATCAGCAGAAAAAATAGAAATATACAGAAGAAGAAAATGGATATTTTGGAACTGAAAAATATATGAACTGAAATTTAAAAACTCAGTGAATGAACTCAACAGCAAATGAAGAAGACAGATGAGCCTGTTGAGCTTAAAGATAGATAGATAACTAGATATTACCCAAGCTGAAAAATACAGATAAAATAGACTGTCTGGGGTTGGTTGGAGGGAGGGGGGTGGGGAGAGGGGTGTTCCAGAGCCTCAGGAAAATGTGCAACCACAGAAAAAACTAACATTTGTGTTACTGAAGTCCCAGAAGAGAAGAGATAGTTGATGCCATTGGACTTTGATGAGTTATAAATGTGGAAATACCTAAAGCAACTAGTAAAAAATTACAAAGCTGAATACCCAAAAACACTATACATAAACCACAATGGAATTCTAAAAACATTCAAGTGATCCACAGGAAAGCAGGAAAAAAACAAACAGGGAACAAACAGAAAACAGCTTAAGCTTTACTGTATCAACAAATACATTAGATGTAAATGCTCTAAATACACAAACCAAAAGACAGAAGTTGGAGACTGAATAAAAATACAATCCAACTTTGTGTGGGAAATACACAAAAATAATGATATACGAAATTGAAAACAAAACAAACATTAGTGGTTGTTAGTGAGTGACAGGGGCTGATATGACTGTAAAGAGGAAAGAGGTTGGTGGTGATGGAATAGTTTATATCTTGATTGTGGTTACATGAATATCATGAGTACTATGAAAAAATGACATAGAATCATACATTTATGTTGTGCCGTGGTGAATTTCCTGGTTTTGATATTGTGGTATAATTATGTAAGATGTAACCATTGGAGGAAACTGGATGAAGGGTATATGAGACCTCTCTGTACTATTTTGAAACTTCCTGTGAATCTATAAATGGAAATTTCATATATGAGCTTTCTTTTCTCATCTGAGAACCAGAATGGCTGAATGAATGATGGATGGATAGATTGATGGACTGATGGGAGTAGCATTAAGTTCTTAATTTGCTGGTTTTTAAAATTGCGGGTTCTGAACATTTATTTTTCATTTGATGTCTGCTCTACTTTGATTTCACAGCAGCTACAGTTATCAAAACATTTGGTGGAGAACTACTCAAAGATAGAAAGAGGATTGTATCAGCTTCTGGCTAAATGCTCTAAGGGAACTTGCAGAAATGAGATGCACAAAAAGCACATAAAACACATTTGGAACTAGCACAAGTACAAAATAAGTAATCTGAAAACCAACCTATCTGATCACTGGTTTATCTATACACGAAGATTTACCAAAGAGATGAAGGTACTGGTGACATCTAAAATACACTCACATTAAAAAAATCTTTTCAAAATGTGGCTCTAAGGTAAGCCTTCTTATTTTCTTCTTTTTTTCTATGCAGATCTTCTAAAGGCCAGATTAGATGATCATTTTTGCCACCTACACAAACTTGGCCACATGTGAGAACAGCAACCTCAGCTCTAACTTCTCACCTTAGGAAAGGCAGTAAATTTTTCCCTGAGAAGCACCATGTCCTCTTCAATCTTGCTACTCTGGATTTGATACATAACCTCTCTCAAGGTGCCAGCCACATGGCCAATCTCCTTAGTCCACACATAAGTACCCCCAGCTAACAAGAGAGTACATTCTCTCTGTCCCCAGTGCCACCTCCCCCATGCATCAAGGAAAGAGGCAAGGTCAAGGTCATGTGTTCGCAACCCTATGGAAGCCTTCAAATATTTTTCCAAGTAAGACTCAGATTCTGTTTCCAATTGGTGAGTTTTTTTTTTTTTTTTTTTTTTAAATGCAAGGGGTTCTCCAATATGATCAATCACATCAGTGCTCAGGTCCAGAGTCATATATACCAGAGAGTATGGAAAGGAGAAGCAAAGGAAGACAAAGCAATTAGTATTGCTAACCACTGCTGTAATGATTATTATTGACAAGAAGGAACGACCATGGTGATGCCTGCAACTTCCATGAAAGTTAACCCTACCCAGACTAACCAGTACAAACTTTAAAAAATTATTGTTGTTTATCAAGGACATGTCATACTTGGGAATATATCTGTGCCACGGAAAGAGATATGGCATCTTTAAATTATGGGTAACGTAGATAAAGGGCTGGAGCTCTGCCAAGGTAAAAGTTGTAAAACTGGATTGATTTTTGCTACAGCTTGCTAAGGGCTCCCCAGAGCCTGGATGCAATGTTCAAATATAATAATTGATAGCCTGAAAAAATATTTCTGATAAGTGTGCAGAGGTAACGCAGAGCCCTGCCTGAGATGAAGTGAGCCTTTGTGCTTCAGCAAACCCTACGACCAAAGTGACCCAGATCCCGGCGCTGCCGTTGCCTTCTCTGATTAGAGCCACCCGGCTTCCTGCTCCCTTCTTCTTCCCTCCCCACTTCCATCCACCCCTCCTGGCTTCCACCTCCTTCTGCCTGTGCTGCAGCTTCCTCCAGCTGCAGAGAAAATGGTCTTGGCCTTCAAATAGGGGCATTTGTTAAATGCTGTTGTGGAGAAGTAATTATCCAACCATCAGACCTGTATGTGTGGGGGGAAATCGCATTCGTTAATATCACCTTGGTAATCCCAGGGGGCAGAGGGGTTCACGTTAATCTGACCCCTTTTCAGTCTTGCAGTGGTGAGCTGACCACCCCAAGCTGTGAGTGTGTATGTCTAAATTGCCCAGGATTCAATTGAACACATTAAAATTTAAAAAGGATTTAACTGAAAATTTTCAATAGCTTCTGAGAGGGGGGATAATTTATTAGCTCGGAGTAAATTAAAATCTCAAGCAGGGGTAAAGACTCCGAAGATTGCTTTAATACATTTTATATGCTTTCAAAAGAAATGTTCTTTTAAATGGTCCAAAAATCAGCTAATTTCGTCCTATTTAGCAAATTACCTCCTAAGGCCACAATGTTGAAAAACTTAACAATTATTTTTTTTTAAAGCAAAAAATAGAAGGGGAGTGAAAAAATCACACACCTTCCACAGGAAACAACCAAACCCTAAATTGCTGTGTCTTTTATATGCCACAGTTAGGATTGGTTTTTTTACCTTTCTTAATTCAA
The DNA here is from genome assembly GCF_002776525.5 of Piliocolobus tephrosceles. Classification (NCBI taxonomy): domain Eukaryota; kingdom Metazoa; phylum Chordata; class Mammalia; order Primates; family Cercopithecidae; genus Piliocolobus; species Piliocolobus tephrosceles. The sequence continues at coordinate 100,080,732 of NC_045448.1, forward strand.
AAGTCGGTGAAACATTTGTGTTACCTTCTGCCAGATCACACGGGGACCTTTTATCCACAGGGTGATTGCAGGCAGGAGGAGGGTGGAAGGTTAATGGAGGGGCATTGGAAGGCTAAGTCCCATGCGCCATGCTGATAATTTATACCTTTATTTCGGGCCACATTCACCTGTGGAGCAGCAAGGCCGTGGAGGTGACCCAAACTTGTTGCCCTGTTCAGCCCAGCGGCTGTCCTTATCCTGACAGGAGATTTCTTGCTTTGAATTATCGGTGTAATAAAAGAGTCTTTCCGAGCTTCAACTGACATTCTGAGGCTGAGAGAGGAAGATCCATTTTTTCCCCATCTAATTCCTTCTTTCACTTTTTTTTCTGATGATGAAAAAATATTTTTTTTTGGTTTGCGTTTTGGAGGATTTTCTTAATGTGCTGCATACAGTTCCTGGCTTGTGGTCCACTGGGGGCTGTCTCTCCTCAGACTGAAATGACTAGGCAGTGAAAGAGATTTCCCTTTTCCAAGGAGTGCTTCTATTTTAGAATTCAGGGTGGAGCACACTGGCAACTTTTTGGGGGAACTTTAGATATGAATCAGTTTGAAGGTGTAGCTATGATCCTTTCAGAGGCCATTTAGTGCCAAACTGTATCCTGTGATTTATGTGTATACCCATCTGATTAAAGACAAGACAGATGATAAACAGAAAATAAAAGAAAACGAAGAAGAAGTAAAAGAAGCGTGAACAGTCAGCCTGAGAAGCTTGCTCCTGTTCTTTCTTATCAAAAATTCGTTATTTAAGTGCCACACCTCTATTCTGGGTAGCTGTGAAACACAGCCCTGGGGTGCAGGCAATAAAAATATGATGCCCCCTACACAGCTGTGACTTCCAGTTTCTTATTGCCCAGTCTAAAAAGTACCTGCTTCTATCCAGGGCTCATCAAAAAGATAAAAGGTAACCCAGACCTCAGGATTTTGGACTGATGTGAGGCCTGAAAGTATCACTCAATGGAAACAAGAAGAAATGATTTTTATGGTTGGTTGACTGAAATTTGCAAATTTGCATGTGTGACAAAAGAGTTGTAAGACATGAGATCCAGGAGGGAAGAAAAAATTAGAAGAATTTCAAACTTAACATACTCTTCTTAATGTTTTGGCAACCCAGGAAGTCAGAGGCCTTGTTTGTGAAAATTATCCAATTCTCCTTAAATGTCAGGAATTTACTTAGAAAGAATGGTTACTAATCTCAGTTCTCTTCATCCTCATTATTATTTCTGTATTTTCTAGTTCATTAATATCTGTTATCTTTTTATTTTTTCCTTCTATTTCTTTGGACTTCTTTTATAATTTTTTCTAACTTATTAAGTTGAACATTTAGCTCACTAATTTTTTATTGTAATTAATGGTTTATTTGTACATTTTATACTATGTTATTTTATGTTTTCAATTTTCAGTGACTTTGCTTACTTTTTCTTTTAAATTTTATTAGTTTGATAGCATTTCTTTATTTTTATCCTCTCACCTCCTTCTTGGATTGGAACATGATTTAAGCATTTTATTTTGATTTTTCTAAAAGTTACACTACAGCTAGATTTAGCTAAGAAAGTATAGCCTTCTGGCCCCTTACATACATGGTCCTCCTCTAAGACAGCAATGTGGCTCAGATGTTTTTGTAAAATTTGAAAAATTTAAAATAGTTTTTTATTCTTTTCTTAAGAGAAAATGATGTACGTTCCCCAGATTATATAAGATTCAGGTCCCCCAAATCCTGGTTCTGCAATGCCTTCATATTATTATTATTATTATTATTATTATTATTATTATTATTAAGATGGAGTCTCACTTGGTTGCCTAGGCTGGAGTGCAGTGGCTCGATCTCGGCTCACTGCAACCTCTGCCTCCTGGGTTCAAGTGATTCTCCTGTCTCAGGCTCCTGAGTAGCTGGGATTACAGGTGCCCACGCCCAGCTAATTTTTTTTTGTCCTTTCAGTAGAGATAGGGTTTTGCCACGTTGGCCAGGCTGGTCTTGAACTCCTGACTTCAGGTGATCCACCCGCCTAGGTCTCCCAAAGTGCTGGGATTACAGATGTGAGCCACCACGCCCAGCCAATACCCTTATACTTTAACAAGCACTTTTGATGTGAAGAGTCTAAACTTATCAACATTTCTGCTCTCTCCAAGAGGATCTAAATCCTTTAGTTCTTATTGTCCCCTCTTTTTTTTCTATGCTATTGTTGAATGGGATTTTGAGTCCTTGTTTTTAAGCTTTCCAAGTTTAGATATACCTTTAATTTTGCTCTTTCTTTCTTTCTTTCTTTTTTTTTTTTTTTTTTTTTTTTTGATGGAGTCTTGCTCTGTCTCCAGGCCGGAGTGCAGTGGCATGATCTCGGCTCACTGCAACATTCGTCTCCTCGGTTCAAGGGATTTTCCTGCCTCAGCCTCCCGAGTAGCTGGGACTACAGCAGTCTCTTGCAATTCACTTTTCCTTC
>NC_045448.1:100083607-100100486 GCF_002776525.5 Piliocolobus tephrosceles
TCTTTCTTTCTTTTTCTTTCTTTCTTTTTCTTCTCTTTTCTTTTCTTTTCTTTCTTAAGTTTTGCTCTTGTCACCCAGGCTGGAGTGCAGTGGTGTGATCCCGGGTCATTGCAACCTTCGCCTCCCAGGCCCAAGTGATTCTCCTGCCTCAGCTTCCTGAGTAGCTGGGATTACAGGTGCGTGCCACCATGCCCAGCTAATTTTTTGTATTTTTAGTAGAGATGGTCTTTCACCATGTTGGCCATGCTGGTCTAGAACTCATGACCTCAGGTGATCCACCCACCTTGGCCTCTCAAAGTGCTGGAATTACAGGCATGAACCATTGTGTCCAGCCTATTCAGTTTCTGTTCAGTATCTTTTTTTTAGTGTTTCTTGAATAACAGTCTATGAATGCTATACTCTCTAAATCTTTATTTTACTTTTACTTGTAAATAACAGTTTAACTGCCTGTGGGTTAACAAGTTCTTCTACTTTTTTCTGACCTTTATGATAGATGAAGAGATACCTGCAGTCAGCACCATGTGCTTCCTTTGTGAGTAATCTCTATTTTTTTCTAATTCTCTTCAAGATATTTCCTTTGTTTTTATTTTTTCTAATTTCATTTCGACATGTCTAGGTATAAATTTATTTTTACTTGTTTGGGAATTGGGGCACTTCTCTGATTTTTTTCAGTACTGCAAAATTATCAATTATTTTTTCTTCAAATATTCTTTGTACTTGGTGGATTTATTAGATGAATATGAGACATTATTTCTGTTGCTTAACTCTTTTGACCCTTTACATTTTTTATTTATTTGTGCTGCATTTTGAGGGATTTTTCTCAGAATTGTGTTCCAGTTTATTGAATCTTTTGTCAGCTTTATCTAACCTGCTGCTTAACCTATCCAATGTTTTTAAACATATTAATGACCACAATTTTAGTTTCTAGATGGTTTTAAAATTTGTTATCAAATGTGCCAGCTTTTTTGCATATTTCTTGTTCTTTAGTTATGATTTGTATCTGGTGGGTTATTTTGTGTGGGAGGAGTCATATGCCACTGCCCCAGTTGCATAGTTGTCTGTACAAAGTAGCTTTCCTTTTTTTTTTTTAGATTTATTGGAATTTCATATAACAGATAAAATCCCACTTAAGGCTCCCATACACCTGGATAATAATATAAATTTGATCTTCCCATGCACTCATGGCACAAAATTGGTGTTCTGATTTCTTGCAGGAGACCTTTTTCTCTTTTATAGCTGTCAGCAGGGAGAAAGTTACATTGCTGTTTCCCCAGGTTGGTGAGTGGAGTTAATTTCTCTTTGTGTGACCTGGACTGTCTTGGCTTTATAAAAATAGCTATTCCAGGGCTAGGCGCCGTGGCGCACACCTGTAATCCCAGCGCTTTGGGACGCCGAGGTGGGTGGATCACTTGAGGTCAGGAGTTTGAGACCAGCCTGACCTACGTAGTGAAACCCCGTCTCTACCAAATACAAGGAATTAGCTAGGTGTGGTGGTGCATGCCTGTAATCCCAGCTACTTGGGAGGCTGAGGCAGGAGAAGCACTTGAACCTGGGAGGCTGAAGTTGCAGCGACCCAGGATCATGCCACGGCACTCCAGCCTGGTGACAAGAGCCATACTCCATCAAAAAGAAAGGAAGAAAGGAAGGGAGGGAGGGAGGGAGGGCCAGCCTGGGCAACAAGAGTGAAACTCTGCCTAAAAAAAAAAAAAAAAAAGAAAAGAAAAAGTTATTCCAGCTCTTCACCTAGTTCAGGTGAGAAAACTTCTCACCTGTTCCAGTGTGGTTATTAAAGTCACAGCCCCAAGCCCTAGGGTCTGTTATCAGGGAAGATACTTCTGTGACCAGTGGTGGCCTCTGCTCTAGCTTTGCATGAGCTTTGAGATTCTAGTACTGGGAGGGTTCCTTTTGTCGTTTGAATTTGCTTGTGCATTGTTACTTGTTTTAAACATATTTATACATTTATATCAAGAGGTAGACTTCTCTACGTGAGCTGGGTCTGCCATGTTGCTGAAGTCTCACATAGGTATTTAGAGCATTTACAGCTACTTGAAATTTGTTACATGACAAAGGGTTTCTTAGCTTCTAACATGTTGGGAACAATGTCTATATTCAATGAAGAACTATTATATGATTTTTTTTTTTCCAAGTCCTAATGGAAACCACTCAGAACTCAGACTGCATCCTCTCCTTCTTACTCTCCTGAAAGAAGAGAACTATCATCAATGGCAAACAGCAGCTGCAACAAAGCAACACTTAGAGCAGGCTCCACGCTCAGGAGAGATTGCTGTGCCTCCTTCTCGTGGTTTCTGGTGCTCCACACTGTCAGAGAACCATCTGGTACTGAACTACAGAAATGATCCTGGCCAGGTGTGGTGGCTCACACCTGTAATCCCAGCACCTTGGGAGACCAAGGCGGGTGGATCACGAGGTCAGGAGATTGAGACCATCCTGGCTAACACGGTGAAACCTCGTCTCTACTAAAAAAAAAAAAAAAGAAATGATCCCTAGAAGAATAGTCTTACCTTACATCACATAACTGGAAACAAGAGAGTGACATAGGTGTTGGTTTTGATTAATAAAACAGAACTTGTGCACTTGTATACGTTTAGCAAACATTTTAAGCGTGCCAGCTGTTGTCCTCAGCACTCCATTGCAACAGCTAATTTAATCTTGACCAGATCCTCTAATGCAGACACTGTCATTACCTCTATGTGAGTAAACATTTCAGCTGATGAGGAGACTCAATTGGAAGGTAGGTAACTTGATGAGGAAGCCTTACAGTAGGATTTAGAACAGTACACCTTGAGTCAGTCCGTGTAGTAGATCTAGGAATGATGATAATGATTAATTAATTAGCAATAATAATAGCAGATAACATTTATTAAGTGCATATTATATTCCAGGCAATTTTTCTAAGCACCTTTTATAAAATTAACCAATTTCCATCATCACAAAAATCCCATGAGCCTGTTATTATTTTTGTCCCCAATTTACAGGTGAACAAAAACAAAGGCACAGGCTAAAAGTCACATAGTGAGTAAATGGCAGATTTTGGGTTGGAACACAGGTAGTCGGCTTGTAAAGCTCGCCCTCAGAAATTATCCTCAGTGATAAGGAAAGACGAAAGATTAGTTAGCTGTGTGCTCTAGTGGTCCAGTAAGGAAGTAACCAGGGTTTGAGCTGAAATCATGATAGTAAGAATGAGGGAGGGATAGACACGAGAGCCATGAAGGAGTTAAAACAAAACCTCTTGGCTTCCTGTAGGTCTGGGAGACAAAGAGCCTGAGGGTCAGGGAGGACCTAAGGGTTATTTCCTGACCCCTGGCTGGTGTCAGATCATAGTGCTTTGACCCAAACTGAGGGTAAGTGAGGAAGTTTCAGATGCAAACATGTGCCTCGTTCTATTAAAGAAATATGAAGATGAAAAGTTTTGTTGAATTCAACTATTATTTTGATAACACTTAATTGAAGATTAGCCTATTAAATAATTCAAGAGCATCTGTAGTTGTTTTTGTGAAATGAATTTTCTGCAGCATGAGTGCTACTGCACACCCCTCTACATGTAAGTAAATATCCACATTTCATGAAGTGAGGGGCACCTCACCACTGTTTTGTCAAACATCATGTCACTCGGTTACCTGTTTTCTAGGGATGTAAAATTAAGTGACAGTTTAACAAGTTATTCACAAAATCCACTGCATTGAGACCATGTGTGCATTGAGAATTATGCTTCCTGTCCCTTTTAAATGAAGGTGAGTTCCCTCATCAACTGCTGAGATCTCATGCGGCGGTTGATTTCCCAGAGTCATGATAGATTTGTAGTGATCCAGCCAAATGCTTGCACATGGCTCCTCCCCCTGACTACAGATACACATCTTCAAGACAGGTGGCCTGTGTTGGGAGTAGTCTGGGGACATGAATGAGACAAAAGCTAAGTAGCCCACATGGGCACTGAACCCCTAACCTTCGCCTCATTAGCACAGTGCTCTGACCATCTGAGCTTACCCGCCACAGACTAATGATGTGTGCATGGAGGCACAGCCACATCAATCACATTTTCCAAAGCAAAACTCACTACCCTGAAAGTAACCGGAAGAACCATCCGTATAGATCTGCTCACCAAGGGAACGCAAAGCTATCCTAATGGATGGCTGACGTGCTGCTTTTCCACTAGCCATTCATTCATCATCCCTAGGTCCTAAAAGGATTTCAAGATGCCTAGGAATTCACCTTAGTTAATTCACACTTTTATGAATGTACTTCTTCCTTGTCAGGTCCTCTAGCAAGCATAGATACAACTTGGGATTCTGATACCTCAACAAGTAAAGTGTTGAAATTCCCCCGGATAGGAATTCATCTGTTTTCATAGACAGATCTTTAGTGGTTGTGACTGATCCTCAGAGAATCTTTAAGCCCCTGAAATTTTAGGCAAAAAAATGTGTGCGTGTGTGTGTGTGTGTGTACAAGTGCAGTTTTTCCCCTTTGGGGAATGTTTTCAATTTTGTTTAAATTTTAGGTATATGTGCCTCAAAGCCTAAGATCTGTGGCCTTAACTCAGTAGAGAAGATAAGGGAGAAAAAAACTCCAAAAACATACTTACTATAGAGCCTACTCTAGGTAAGAAGTCACTTACATTGTTTTTATTTTATTTTAAAAATTTTATTTTATTTTAGGTACTGAGATACATGTGCAGGATGTGCAGGTTTGCTCCATAGGTAAACATGTGCCATGGCGGTTTGCTGCACCTGTCAATCCATCATCTAGGTATTCACCCCAGCATGCATTAGCTATTTTTCCGGATGCTCTCCCACCTCCCCACAACCACCCTCCCAAATAACCTTTCAACTACATTATGATTAACAGATCCTCATTCTCTTTTAGAGTTATTTGCTATTTGAAAAAACATCCAAGGAGACATTTCTCCAAAGAACATACCCAAGTGGTTAACAAGCACACAGGAAGACGCTTACCCCACGGTGTGTTGTTGCCCTCCCTATGTCCATGTGTTCACATCGTTCAGCTGCCACTCATAAGTGAGAACATGCAGTGTTTGGTTTTCTATTCCTGCGTTAGTCTGCTGAGGATAATGGCTTCGAGCTCCATCCATGTTCCTGCAAAGGACGTGATCTCATTTCTTTTTATGGCTGCATAGTATTCCATGGTGTATATGTACCATGTTTTTCTTATCCAGTCTATCATTGATGGGCATTTAGATGGATCCCATGTATTTGCTATTGTGAATAGTGCTGCAGTGAACATACTGTGTCCATGTATCATTATAATAGAATGATTTATATTCCTTTGGGTATATATCCAGTAATGGAATTGCTGGGTCAAATGGTAATTCTGGTTCTAGGTCTTTGAGGAATCTCCACACTGTCTTCCATTACAGTTCAACTGTAAATGGTTGAACCAATTTACATTCCCACCAACAGTGTAAAAGTGTTCCTATTTCTCTGCAGCCTTGCCAGCATCTGTTGTTTCTTGACTTTTTAATAATCACCTATTCTGACTGGTGTGAGATGGTATCTCATTGTGGTTTGATTTGCATTTCTCTAATGATCGTGATGTTGAGCTTTTTTCATGTTTGCTGGCCACATAAATTTCTTCTTTTGAGAAGTGTCTGTTCATGTCCTTTGCCCACTTTTTAATGAGGTTGTTGGTTTTTTTCTCTAGTAAATTTGTTTAAGTTCCTTGTAGGTTCTGGGTATTAGATCTTTGTTAGATGGATAGATTGCAACAATTTTCTTTCATTCTGTGAGTTGTCTGCTCACTCTGATGATAGTTTCTTTTGCTGTGTCGAGGCTCTTTAGTTTAATTAGATCAAATTCGTCAATTTTAGCTTTTGTTGCAATTGCTTTTGGTATCTTCATCATGAAATCTTTGCCCTTGCCTATGTCCTGAATAGTATTGCCTAGATTTTCTTCTAGGGATTTTATAGTTTTTAGTTTTACATTTAAGCCTTCAAACCATCTTGAGGCATTTTTGTATAAAGTGCAAGGAAGGGGTCTAGTTTCAATTTTCTGCATGTGACTAGCCAGTTCTCCCAGCACCATTTATTAAATAGGGAATCCTTTCTCCATTGCTTGTTTTTGTCAGATTTGTCAAAAATGAGATGACTGTAGACATACGGTCTTATTTCTGAGTTCTCTGCTCTGTTCCATTGGTCTATGTGTCTGTTTTGATACTAGTACTATGCTGTTTTGGTAACTGTAGCCTTGTAGTATAGTTTGAAGTTGGGTGGCATGATGTCTCCAGTTTTGCTCTTTTTTAAGGATTGTCTTAGATATATGGGCTCTTTTTTGGTTCCATATGGAATTTAAAGTTTTTTTTTTTTCTAGTTCTGCGAAGAATGTCAATGGTAATTTAATGGGAATACCACTGAATCTAAATTACTTTGGGCAGTATGGCCATCTTCATGATATTGATTCTTCCTAACCATGAACATGGAGTGTTTTTCCATTTGTTTGCATCCTCTCTGATTTCCTTGAGCAGTCACTTATATTATTTTTAATGACGGACAAAGAGAAGGTTGATACCATGGCAAGTGTGTAAGAACACCTGAATGCCTGAGGTTGAAAGTGTGCACATGTTGCAGAATCAACTTACTTAGAGAAGGAGTGATTGTACCTCTGACCAGCCTGGCACTGGGGACATCTGATGAAAGTGTGTACTCGGCACCAAATTCCAGAACCCTGGGTAAGAGATTACATCTGCTTTATTGAAAACTGTTGCTAATTTTAGCCAAAAACGTCTACTTGGAAAGGGAGGAAAAGGTGAACTATCCACACACTTTCAGCTTCCTCTGAAATGGAATTTGGAAGATTCCCAGAAAGACAGACGGGTTGGAATATGTAAATAACCTAGCATCAGGACTGGCAAAGAGGTGATGCTAGAGGACAGTAAGAGTAGAAATGAGAGTAGTTCTAGGAAGTTTGCACAGGAGGGTACTAGGCGGTTTACATACATCATTGGGCTAATTCTGACAGCAGCCCCAGAGGTAGACTTACAATATTACCCCACAGTTAGAAATGGGGCAAGTAGCAATTGGAGAAGGTTAAGTAAATGACCAGGTGTCATGCAGCCGCAGTCCTGGCATCAGTATTTGAATCTAGCCTGCTTACTCCACAGCCTGTGCTCTGAGCCAGGGGCCAGCAAACTGTGGCTCACAGGCCAGATCCAGCCCGCTGCCTATATTTGGAAATAAAATTTTGATGGAACGTAGCCACTCTCATTTGTTTGCATGCTGTCTATGGCTGTGTCTGTGCTTCCGTGGCAGAGAGGAGTGGTTGTAGCAGAGGTTATCTGACCTACAGAGAACTGAGGCCCTGAACAATATGAAAATGCAGGGCCTCCAGTTCGTAAATTACTAAGAATTTTGAAAGAGTAACAGTAGAACATTCAACCAAGCAAACGGCCCTTCTAAAGTGTGGGGCTTTGTGCAACTGCATAGTTCTCATGGCCTTGAAGCCAACCCTGGGCCTACAACATCTAAGCTGACTATATGGCACAGTACAGAAATATTTTCCTCTGATGTTTTTCTATTTCCAGCCCATGATAAAGCTTCACTGTTCCACAAATGAGAGAAATGGATGAGGTTTCCCACAAATCTAGATGGTCCCGAAGTATTCACCATAAAACACTATCCTTTAGTTTGAGATTCTATCCTTATCCAATTTTTGGTGCTAAAATACCCTTTTTGATGGAATGATAGGAAGAGTAGATAATAGACATTTGTTTGTCTTATGTCCTTAATTGGCAAAATAAAAAGTTTATTACCATATGTCAAGAATCTAATTAAAAAAGAATTACCAGTATAGTAGTCACTAGAGGTGCATAATGTTAAATGGATAGACAGAAGAAACCAAAACACAGTGTCGAGGAAAACGCAGAGTGAGATATAAAGTGCGGTATCTCCGCCACACATAAATAAATACATGCTCTCTCTATTTCAAACATGTGTGCATAGCAAAGACGTAAACCAAACTGAGTGAGAGGGGGAGGGAAGCTGGGATTGGGAATGGAGTTGAAGAAAAAAGCATGAGATTAGACAAGAGGAAGGCCTTGTACCCACCGATTTTCATAATACGTCCTGAACTGAGAGTGCAATGAACTGAACTGAACTTTTGCTGTCTGATATTCAAAACACAAACCGTCCTCACAGTGACACTTGAAATTCCGACTTGGAAAGCACTCCCCTAATGCTCCACAGGGCATGCTGAGATGGACGGGTCTGCTCCTGGCCACTGCTGCTCAGCCATCCCAAAGCCAGCATTCGAATAGCACTTTATGGTTTGCAAAACTCTTTCTCTTTTATTAGTGTTGGTGTTCTTTTTTTTTTTTTTTTTTTTTGAGAGGGAGTCTTGCTCTGTCGTCGGGGCTGGAGTGCAGTGGCCAGGTCTCAGCTCACTGCAAGCTCCGCCTCCCGGGTTTACGCCATTCTCCTGCCTCAGCCTCCGGAGTAGCTGGGACTACAGGCGCCCGCCACCTCGCCCGGCTAGATTTTTGTAGTTTTAGTAGAGATGGGGTTTCACCGTGTTAGCCAGGATGGTCTCCATCTCCTGACCTCCAGGATGGTCTCGAACTCCTGACCTCGTGATCCGCCCGTCTCGGCCTCCCAAAGTGCTGGGATTACAGGCTTGAGCCACCGAGCCCGGCCTATTGTTGGTGTTTTTATATCCATTTTATCGACAAGAAACCTGAAACTCCAAAAGATTAAGATAATTAACCAACTAACACAAATGTGGCCAAACCTAGGCTCATGCCAGGTCTTGTGACATTCAGTCTGATGCCTTTTCTAGTCTCCCCACAAAAGTTGACTCCCTGATGGGGTAAGATTCATCGTGCTTTAAGGGTGACAGCACGATTAGGAAATGTTTGCTTTTATGAAAACTTTGTTGGTAGCATCTTTTAATACATTTGCCAATAAAGAAGGCATTCATTCCTCAGGATCCCTCTGTCTCCTTCTTTACTGCGTTTTCTCCCATCCTCATACCCGGCTTTACCAAATTATGGGGCCAAAGTGACCCTAAGAGATTATCCCAGTTTTGCACCAGGGTAGGACAAAAGTCAAATAATAACACGATGGTAACTGTTTATGCCTTAAATGATCTAATTCTGATATTCTAGGTCTCTTTGGTGTACCTGCCATGTCAACAGCCTTGCAAATGGGTTGTTCGTGCTCATGGCTAACTTAAATATCTTTGATGCATTTTAACTCTATTCCTGTCCTCCAAAAAACAGCTGCTTATATTCTAATGCACACTTTAAGACTGTTACTGGGTTTTCTACTCTACTTTTGCCTAATTAAACCAAGATCCTTTTGCATTTTTTCATAAGGACTATTCACAAGACTAATCATTTTTGTTTTTCATTTATGTCATATTTTATACTCTTTTGTCCCCGACTTTCTCTTGGATATTGCATGGCCTCTCTAGATACCTACTGTGATAGGTATCAAGACTAAAGTGATAGGTTAGGCCAATGATACTCAAAGTTTAGTCTCTGGACCAGCAGCATCAGCATCAACAGGGAATTTGTTAGAAATGTAAATTGTGGGGTACCACTCTAAACCTACTGAATGAGAAGCTTTGGGAATGGGGACCCACAATCTGGTTTAGCAAGCCTCCCAGGGAACTCTGATGCATGTTAAAATTTGAGAATTACTTTTTAGCACACTCTTTCCTCTTCCTTTGTGGGCAAAATACTTTGCAGTCCCATTTGTGTTGAGTATGGTCACATAATTTACATTGGCCAATTGAATGTCAGTGAATGTGGTGCAATCCTTAAATGTGCTTCTGTGGCTTGAGTTGGCTCTTGAGCTGCAGTGAATCAACACAAGAGGAACATGCACCTGGTCCAAGACAGTGTGGAGTTACATGGAACACAACAGCTCAGTTTGTTTCAAAGAAAAGTAAAAGCAGAAATAAACTCTTGAGATATCTATCTCTCTTACAGTCTAGACTCCACGATGGGTGGATAGTATAGGACTCATTAGAAAGCGAATACTTGCTCAGTCAATGAACTGGATGAGAACAGTCTATCATGCAAAATGTTAAAAATAAGTAAATAAATTAATGCATGGAAAGAACTGATTACATAGTTCCTTATGAGTAAAATAAATCCCCAATCATAGCAGATTAAGTGAATAAAGCAGATTAATAATTTTCTCACACACACACACAAAATTTATTAAGTAAATAAATCTCTCATGATGTCTGGAGGGGGACTGATGCTGTCATTGGTTCTGCAGGTTGATAATCAGGGTCAGCATCTCTGTGGAGAAGGGTTGGTCCCATTCTAGGTATTTTAAGTAGAGGGTATTTAATAAAGGGAATTGGCTATGTAAACACTGGAAGAGCAGAGAACCAAGTGAAGATAGTGAGACCCTCCAGATATTAACGGCAGCAGAAAAGACCAGGTGGATGAAAGGAATAACTGAGGTGTATTATATATAGATTCATTGAGGTCTCCAGCAGACCTCCACTCAGATCCTACATTGTTCTCCTGCTCACAAGTGTTCCCTGCGTTAGACTGCTTCACTTCCCCCTAGTCCTGACAGTTCTTCCTAGATTACCCCTTAGTAAATAATTTGCTTTCACATTCTTGTCTCAGCTTCTGCTTCTGGGAGAACTCATGAAGACCCACCAATTGACTGTTTCAGGGACAAGTTGCTGAAAATCATCCATTGTGGAAGCAGAACTCATGTATCTTATAGAAATATTTTTTGAAAACATTCATGGATTGATCTACTTCTTCACTTTAGGAACCAACTCTTTGTCATTTTCCTTTCCTCCTCCCGCTCCTTGCTATTAAAAAGACATGGTGAGCTTGCAAATGCAGATGCATATAAAATGATCTGAAAAAAATATGTATATATATGTGTGTGTGTGTGTGTGTGTGTGTGTGTGTGTGTGTGTGATGACCTAAATTTGTTTCTCCTCCTAAGCAGGATCACAATTTTATGTTCTTTACATTCTTTCTTCAAGATTTGTGAAGGAAGAGCTTGCAGGAATTTCTCTGATATGCATTGTCCTTAAGAATTACTTATATAGGCCGGGCGCGGTGGCTCAAGCCTGTAATCCCAGCACTTTGGGAGGCCGAGACGGGCGGATCACGAGGTCAAGAGATCGAGACCATCCTGGCTAACATGGTGAAACCCCGTCTCTACTAAAAAAATACAAAAATCTAGCCAGGCGAGGTGGCGGGCGCCTGTAGTCCCAGCTACTCAGGAGGCTGAGGCAGGAGAATGGCGTAAACCCGGGAGGCAGAGCTTGCAGTGAGCTGAGATCCGGCCACTGCACTCCAGCCTGGGCGATAGAGCAAGACTCCAGAGACTCCATCTCAAAAAAAAAAAAAAAGAATTACTTATATACACACATCCCATCTTGTAACTCTCACTAAACAGACCATCAGCAGCAATACAACCTCTTCCCTATCTCTTACTTCTGGCATCTTCTTCTCCCTATTATGCTGTCTGGATTAGAGATGTTTCATCTGTTTATCACCTACTGTTTACCTCCTCATGATAACAATGCGTCATATTTGCTCACTTGATAATGAGCATATATAGTACTTATATATATAAATATATAGTACTTATATTATTTCATATATAGTACTTATATTATTTAATTTTGATTTTGATTTTCAAAATAGGTTTTAAGGTAAATAGATTTACCATTTTATGGATGGAGAAACTGAGTCTCAGTTGAGCATTAAATGCCAAGCACAAAGTGATTTAGCCATTTGGGACAGAGCCTGGACTGGAGCCCGAGTGTCCTGTTTCCAACCTCAGAGCAATTTCCACATTTCCACATGGAACATCTCATAGTTAGCAGGTGACATTTAAGTAGAAAGTCAAGAAGGGAAAGGTATGGGGTTGGATACCTGGGTTCAAATACTACCTCTAACCTCAATTTCTCTGTATTAAGTAACTTTGTTGCTCTCAGTTGCACTTTCTCTTATTAAAATGGGATGGTAAGACTGGGTGCAGTGACTCATGCTTATAATCCTAGCACTTAGGAAGGCTGAGGTGAGAAGGTTGCTTGAGGCCAGGAGTTTGAGGTTGCTGTGAGATGTGATTGTGTCACCGCTTTCTAGCCTGGGTGACAGAGTGAGACCCTCTCTCAAAAACATAAGATAAAATAAATAAAATTAGACCATAGTAGTACTTTTCTTATAACGTTAATGTGAGGATTTAATGGGATACAATATGCAAAATACTTGCTAAAATCATAGCCAATCATATACCTGAATCAAAGACCCTCCTTAACAAAATATGCCTTACACTGTGAAGGGTGTATATGGGTATGTGCTCGTGTGTGTGTAAGAGGGATGATTACAGGCTATCCAATAAAGATATTTTCTTCTTAGAAAAGTTGAAACCTTCTGTTATTCTTTACCTTAAATCTGAGCAATTCCAGTTATTACACTAATAAGTTTCTTACCAGTAGGCTGACTGCTTCAACAGAACTGATTTTGGTTTAAAGATATTGGCTAGAAAAAGTAAAAAAAAAAAAAAAAAAAAAAAAATTGAGCAATTTTTAAAAAAGAAGTTTAAAAAATTGTGGTAGATTACCTATGACATAAAATTTGCCATCTTAGCCATTGTTAAGTGTAGAGTTCGGGAGTGTTGATTACATTCATCTTGCTGTACGACTATCACCACCACCCATCTTCAGAACTTCCTCATGTTGCAAAACTGAAACTTTATTCCCAATAAATAATAGCCCCACATTCTTCCCTCCACCAGCCCCTGCCAATCATAGTTCTACTTTTATCTCCATGAATTTGACTATTCTAGGTACTTCATATAAATGGAATTATATAATATTTATACTTTTGTGACTGGCTTATTTCACTAGTGTAATATCCTTAAGGTTCTTTCATGTTGTAGCACGTGTCAAAATTTCCCTCCTTTTAAGAGTTGAATGGTATTTCATTCCATCATATATACTATATTTTGTGTATCCATTCATCCATTGATGGATACTTGGGATGCTTCTGCCTTTGGCAGTTGTGAATAATGCTGCTCTGAACATGGCTGTATAAGGAATTGTACAATTCTTACGCAAAGCAGCCTCTTTGAGAAGTGGAGAAAGAAGAAAAGTTTATGAAGAAAATAGTTTAGTGCAGTTACGCTACATTGGAATTAATTGAGTCTGGTTAGCTTATGAAGACATAAACAGAGATACCAAATTGTTGCCTTAGGAGAGGTCAGACTTGAAAACAGAAAACTGAAAATTATCAACAAAGAGAAAATTTCTAAAATCTTAAAGGAAATGGTTTTCATTATGGTGGAGATGG
Organism: Piliocolobus tephrosceles; assembly: GCF_002776525.5. NCBI lineage: Eukaryota > Metazoa > Chordata > Mammalia > Primates > Cercopithecidae > Piliocolobus > Piliocolobus tephrosceles. The sequence continues at coordinate 100,096,916 of NC_045448.1, forward strand.
GATGTAACATGATCACTGAGGTGAGGAGGGTGTATTGAATTTTCAAGACTCATCCTTAAGACAAAGTACAGAAATTTAAGCTCAACAGAGGAATATAGGTAAGTCAGAGAGAGAAAGCACATGGCTTGAAGAAAATTTCAAGAACCGGTATTTTATGAAGATAGTCTATAAAAGAGCTGAATTGGTAGAATACAAATAAAAAAGGATATAATGCAGTTTCCAGTAATGGAATGAAAATACAGCTATTTGAAAACTGAGGTCAGAGGAAATCTGCAGTAGGAGAGATGGAGAAATCATTCAGAAGGCATTTATTTACTTTTTAAACAAACAAGGTTGGGCACTCTTGCTGTATTTTCCAAAGATGGTCACAACAATATCTCCAGTAACCCATGTGCTTCTAAAATCCTGCCACGCTAACATCAGGAACTAAAGTCGAATTCCCCCATCTTTGAATCTAGGTAGGCTTGTGATTCACTTGTAACTTGAGATTGCAGTGAAAATTATGGTGTGTGACTTCCAAGGCCAGGTCACTAAAGGCTTCATAGCATCTACTTTGCTGCTAAAATGCTTGGTCTCAAAGCCTTCAGCAGTCATGTAGATAGTCCTCCTGCCATCAGGTGGCCATGCTGTAAGGAAGCTCAACTAGTCACATGAAGAGGAACCACACTGAAAGACCTGGAGACTATGCAACAGAGAAGATGTTCAGAAAATCCCTGTTATATCTCTAGCAGTTGCATTAGAGACCCTGAGGCAGAACCACTGAGACTATGGGTCAAAAATTAGGCCTTTTCTAGTTCCTAACCCATAGGAATTGTTCAAGACAATAAGACGATTGCTGTTGTTTACTACATTATGGTATTTGTCACACAGCCTTGGGTAACCAGAGCACTATTTATGGGCCAGGCACTGTTTTAGGTACTGAAGTACAGTGCTTTGAAAACAAAACTGTCCTTGTTTTTATAACGTTTACAGACAGGTTGGAAAATGAGAATATTTGGACAAATATTAGCCAAAGAGACAGGATGGTATGATCAAGAATAACGATAGAGAAAAATATCAATGACCAGGTGTAGCTGCAACTTTCCTGACATTTGAGGGTGAATGATACAGGGAAATACCTTATATGCAAGATGAGCACTGTTCCTTTCCCATTTCCTTGCTGCTGGACAGGAAAGGAATTGGGGAATGGAAAATACCAGGCAGCAGTAAGAGGGAAAGAAGGAAACTTTAATGGCTCCCTGGGGACAAGTGTAACCTGAATGATGCAGAGGTATTTTTCACCAGTTTCTGGAGATGAGCTAAATGCTGTTACAATAATCTCCCTTTTGGGGGCACTCAGGGGTCACGCTTCCTCCCAGGTACTTACTGTTAAGCAGTGGGCAGAACCATCCCTGGCTGTGGGTGCTTTGTGGCCAGAAGAAAGGGTAAAAAAAAGTGTTTAACACCCCGCGGCCCCTCCCGGGTATAATTTATAGCATTTTAATTCTCCTACTTGTCTCCGCTTAAGAATTTCTTATAGCATTATTTAATGATGTGAATTCAATGGGCAATTTAAAAACCTACTTAATTTACTATTTCTTTCCTCAGTGATGCAGTGAGAAGTGGTGCACACTGTACTGCAGAGGTAGCAGCCTGAGTGTGATGCGGAGAAAAATCATCCTACACCAATTAATACTGAAGCAGGTTCCAACTTTCTCTCCCAGGACCCCAATAGCCATGACAGGATGCTAGGGAGTTTCACAGATCAAAGGAAGAGTGAATCACGTTAAGAGAACGGCATCAAACACATCTTATGACTACTCTTGGAAGGCCCCCCATGTCTTTAGATGTCCTACAATATGAAGGGAATGAGTTTTACAAGGCAAATGCAATACACACAAAGGAGCAAGGGATGTAATCTTAAATTGAGTCAGTAGTCTGGAAAGAAAGACATGAAGAATATGCCCAGTAGCACTGGAGAAACTTGTTACTGTAATAAGCTCAGGAATCACATGTACAGATCTCTGACATGAGTGAATATATATTAGTAAATTAAGATGGCTATGAATATTCACGATTCTTCTGAATGGATCAACCACAATGACTGACAATAGGCAAAGGATAGAGGGGATGGAAATGAGGGATCGAACAAGCAGGTGCCACAAGTCCTATTCTGGCAGATAGTCTGATTCACTCTTACCAACTCTGCTCCCAAGACGTTTCTCGATCAGAGCAGTGGCAAAGCTGATAGGTAGCAAGAGGGAGTCTCACCCACAGGTTAAATATTCCACTCTTCCCAGGCAAGCTAGAGCAGCTCATCATGTCTCATGGCAAATCAATTTCAGAGCATTTGTTCTTGGCATCTGGCAAACAGTAGGTCACAGTTTCAAATCCAGGATCATAATAACCTCACCTGGGAGAGACTTCAGATGACCTCTGCACAGTCTCATACAAAATGAAGCTTCAGTCTCAGCTCAGTTCTTAATAGAAAAATGTCTGCATCACTCTACTGATGCCAGCAGTTAACAGAAGGAAAAGCTACCAGGTCTCCCCTCCTCATCTTGATATATGGAGCTGGTGAGAATGTGTCTGGTCATACGGATGGAAAGCTGCACACATCAAAATCATCAACAGAGCCCTTTCACAAGCATAAAATTCAAACTGGAGAGAGATTGGAGAGAGAGAGAGGCTCAAATTAGTATCCAAACATGCCTGTTTCCTAATGCTTATTCAGACAGAGGTTCAATGGCTGGAAATTATTGAAATGAGGCAGATGTCAAGGGGATGCTGCAGATACAGCTACTTCCCAGCACCAGTGATTGTGTGCCTACAGTCGCAGGATCCTGGTTCCACCTCCACATTGTGAAGAGTCCTTAAGTACCTGCTGGTGCAACTTTCCTCTCTGTTGTCGAGTTGAACAAACTTAGGGAGTTTTAAGCTTTGGGACTTGCTGAGGCTAAATTGAAGCAGCATTTTCCCCATCATTAGATTCAGGAGAGTCTCCTGTTCTTCTCCCCCAGATCCCACCAGGGATGTATGTTCAGAATCAATTCACTTTCTCACTCCTGTCATCTCCTCACTCTGCTCCTCCATTTACCCTGATGGGGTGCCATTCACATTGCGCTAGAAGGGAAGCCATCTTGAAATATTCAGTTTCCTTCTTTCCTTCCTTCCTTCCTTTCTCTTTCTTTCTTTCTTTCTTTCTTTTTCTTTCTTTCTTTCTTTCCTTCCCTCCCTCCCTCTCTTTCTTTTTCTTTCTTTCTTTCTTTCTTTCTTTCTTTCTTTCTTTCTTTCTTTCTCTCTTTCTCCCTTTGTTTCTTTCTTTCTCTCTCTTTCTTTCTTCTTTCTTTTTTCTTTCTTTCTGTTTCTTTCTTTCTCTATCTCTCTTGATCTTTCTTTCTTTCTTCTCTTTTTTCTTTCTTTCTCTCCTTCCTTCCTTCCTTCCCTCCCTCCCTGTTTCCTTTCTCCCTTGCCTCTGTTTCCTTCCTTCTTTCCTTCCTTCCATCCCTCCTTCTTTCCTTCCTTCTCCCTCCCTCCCTTCCTTCCTTTCTTTCTTTCTTTCTTTCTTTCTTTCTTTCTTTCTTTCTTTCTT
>NC_045448.1:100100496-100111154 GCF_002776525.5 Piliocolobus tephrosceles
CTTTCTTTCTTTCTTTCTTTCTTTCTTTCTTTCTTTCTTTCTTTCTTTCTTTCTTTCTTTCTGTCTTTCTTTCTTTCTTTCAACAGAGTACCATGAGGGTTGTTTTTCATTTTGTCAAACCTACAAATGTAAACCATCTAATAACTAAGGAAATATTCAGGCTCACATTAGTTTTTTTGTTACTATTATTCCATTTGAAAGGCCCAAGGCCTGGTTCAGTGACTCATGCCCTAATTTCAGCAATTTGAGAGGCCAAGGAGGGAGGATCTCTGGGAGTCAGCGGTTTGAGACCAGCCTGGGAGGGCGTGAGACCCTCTCTCTCTCTAAAAAAAAAAGGTTTCCCAAAGCCAGGCATTCTTGGCTCTGAAAGAGATGGGAAGTCAGGGAAGAAGGTATGTACATGCTTTTTAAAACATCTGTAACCACAAAGATACAAAGATGCATTGCAATGTCCACAAAGATGCATTGCAATGTTTTGGTGTGTGTGTTTTTTTTTTTTTTTGTATAAATTTAAGGGGTACAAAAGCAAGGGTACATTGTGACAGGGGTATATTGTATGGTGATGAAGTCTGAGCTTTTAGTGTATTCATCACCCAAATAATGTATATTATATTTAATAAGTCATTCCTCATCATCTGCCCCCTGCACTCCCTCTCTTCCAGGTCTCCCATGTCTATCATTCTACTCTCCGCAGCCATAGTCCCTGGGTACCCACGTTGATGAAGGAGCTCAGAAATATCTTCTATTTTGGGTGGGTTGGGGAAACCATCCAGAGGTGACAAACTGAGTTAAATAATAAAACTAGGTTTTTCTTGAGTGGAAAATGTCTTTATATATAGCCAGGATGTATGACTAGACACTGCTAAAAGTTGATGAAGGAGCTCTTTGTGTGCTAAAATGCTGCTGAGAAACCCCAGGCATTTCCATATCTCAATGCTGCGCTCTAAGCAAGGGCTGTGTGGCACCCAGAGGGAGGCAGGCTGTCACTCACCTGCTTCGCCAGCATCCAGAGTCCAAAGAGGAGGACTGGTCGGGTCATCCGAAAGGTCTTCCTTCCAAAGAACGTGGGCTCCTCACAAACACCACCCAAAACACTGATGTGGAGAAAGTGTACTTATTGTTTTATGTTAAATATTGAAATTAAGTTCAATATTGAAAATACGAAAGAGAAAAAAATGTGTGCAATTCAGCATCTGACTTTACTTCCCTTTAGAGCAAGATCATAAAATAAAATAATTTTTTTTAAAAAAGCACTTTCTTAAAACTTACATTAGCCTTCACTCCATAGAAGAATATGACTTACAATACAACAGGTTTTCTTCCCTCCTCTTCCACCATACCACCAAAGAAAAGGGGGGAAAATAATCTGTCAGATATTATTTCACATATGCTTCAAGAGTTTAGATATTCCTAAATGTAAAACTTTTCAGTGCAATATAAAACATCTTCAAGTAAAAGATGTAAATATGCTTTTTGATTTCACAAAAGAAATACTTCATAATTTACAGTATCCATTCTTGAGGAAAGAACACCTTCACTACTCATGAATTATTGCTTTCTTCTATGTGGTTAAATATTCACTGTCTGTCTATCTGTCTGGTTCATATTTTTTCTGTTTATTTTTAGCACTCTCAGAAGTAAAGAATATATTTGAAACTCAAAGCACAAGGAATTTTATGATACATTGTGGTAAACTGGCAAAACTCAGATTGATATGTTAAGCATCTTCTACAAACCAATGCAAGAAGTTGGGTTGGTTACATCCCAGGGATGTCTAAGGCTCCATGGATAATCTACCAGAATCGCATCACTTAAAAATAATTATATCAATTTAACTTCCTTGAGGGAAATATGCTTAGAATTTTTAAATCCTATAATCTGTTAAGATTTAAGTATGTGAAGTGTTTTTTATCACCACTAAGCTAAATTACCTATATGTTCAAAATTGTATTCAATTGCAAATAATCCCTAAACAATGGTTAGAAGACAATACAGTATTTCTAGAAGCTTGTCTAGACATTATATAAAAATGCTTGAATTGTAAACTTCATAGGTAACTTACACACTATATATCATCATTATAAATTTATATGCTTCATTAATTCTTCTCGGATTTGGTTGTATACATTTAATGTATAGAAAAATCAAAATAGGGACAAAGACTCTCAGAAAAAGCTTGGTTATGAAACAGATTGGAATTTGGGTTTTAGTCATCAAAGATGTGATAAGCAGTACTGGGTATTAATGCAGAAAACAGACTAAGCTTTTTAATGGGACATCAAATAAGACTTTATTAGCATCTATTAGGTTCAACCCAAAGCTCAGGAAATAGCATTAATGAGCATCATATATCAGTCTGTCTGTTATTAGATAACAGTATCCCTTAAAACTAGCAAGCCATATAGTACTTTATACTTTTTTACCTTTATCTTTAGAATTAGCTGACATTCTATTGTGTTACACTGGCCTTACTATTAGTAATAGTGAACCAATTTATAAACCCATTAGTGACACTTTTTCCAGAAGATAAAAACAGTCAAAATTATCTGGCAGCAATTAATCTTAATGGCTGTATGCAGTAAACAGCAATGGGCTAATTCCAGCTCTGTCAGCCCCATCAAACAATCCCGCATTAGGCAGCTTTTCAGTGATCCATTAAGCATATTCAGAACAACAACAAATTCAATGCTGAAGGCATATGCACTAAACATTACAACAGTGATCTTCTGAAGCCATCATTATCTCTTAAATAGTACTTCCCCCATGTATTATCATTATGCTGTACATTAGAAATACTTTGATTAAACTCCCTTAATTCATAACAGACAGCTGCAGACCATTTATGCAGTTAATCTCAACACAACAGCTATTGAGGAAATATAACAAATGAAGGCTGTAAACTGGAAGTCATTACTATGAAAGATACTGGTTTTCTAGCCCTCTTAGAGCAGAGTGCATCATAAGGGTGGGCTTTGGGCCTACAATAATGGGGATGAAACCGTTAACGACCTTCCACTTTCCTGTCACATCTGTCCCTGGGGTTGTTGTGCTCTAGGCTGGGCATGTGACCAGTTTAGGCTGAGCCATGTTTCCCACACATTGACCAATGTAAGGGCTCCAGGAGAACCCAAACTAGGGTTAACTTCTATATTCTGGCTTTGGTATTAAGAAGTCAAGGTTTTGATGGAATAGGAATAATCTCAGTGATTTCACTGAATCATTACAGTAAAGCGCTGAAAAACTATTCTGATTGTACACTAATGATATCATCATTAGCAGTAGTTTTACATTTCTTTTCTAAAAAGTAGTGTCTTTTAAAGTTTAATTCATAATACTTGAGTTTACAAACATAAAAAAAAAAATTTCTACTGAATTTCCTCTGTAAACTTTCTTTCCCATGTGCTATCTTCACTTATCAATTCAGAAAAGTTATACATGCCAAAAAAAAAAAAAACCTCCTAAATTCAAGGAGCCACACCCCAATTTCATGTTTTGTGGAATAAAATATGCACTGGCTTAATTTGATGAACAAGAAAACTGTGTTGATTTCTCCACACTACATCTTCACAGAATCTTTCCTTTTCGCAGGTAGAGAAACCATAAACATGCGCATGAATGAGCTCTATGTGCCTGGCGTTTTTTTTTTTTTTCTTTATATAGGGTTTATTTCAAAGTCCTAAACCACAGACACCGTGTCTACTTTTTGATGAAACGGTCAGGTAATTAGAACATAAATTTAGAGTCCCCTTGCCAACTCTGACTGTACTTTCAGCTTTTGGGGTTAGCATAAATGAATTAAATATTGATTCAAAATATAAAGTACTGTCATTATAAAGCAATAAGGGTCTAGCTTTCAGAGGCAAAGACCAGTCCCCATAGCAGTTTACATTGAATGTCTGAGGAGATTTCCACAATCGGGGCTAGATTGACCCATCCCTCCAAGGTGCCCATGGACACAAGCATATTAACGTTTGCTGTTCAGACCCCTTAGTCACCTTTGGTGCTGTAGAGATCCCTCCCTACTGTCCCCCACCTGCCCTCCCACTTCCCGAACATAGCGCTTTGAAAAATGGCAGCTCTGGGGAGCTTTTCTTAATTTTTTTCCCCGTACATTTGTTTGAAAGGCATAGGTATGGTGACTGCTGGCTGTATGTATCCCTTGTTTCTCAGAACTTGCATTTATAACAAAGTTCTGGCGAATCCCTTCTGGACACCTGGGCATGCTGATACTGATTTCTGGCCCATAGTGCAGTTTAAACCAATCAGGATTTTAGCCTATTTTGAAAGGCCTTCCCATTCTGAGGCTAAGCTTCCTGCCATGTGAGTTTTAAAGCACTACTACTAGTTGTTGAGGCACAAATAAGTCTGAGAAATAATGTCACTCCTCAGAAATTCGCAAGGCATGTCAATATAGTAAAACCTGTGAGAGGTTCTAGAGAAAGGAAACCTGTTTAACTGTGATTTTCAGCGTGCCCAAATCTACTTGGCTGAGTTTTTTTTTTTTTTTTTTTTTCTTTTTAATAGAACAACCATTAATATCTTGTAGGGCACTAATCTTTTACAGAATATATTTTGAGACACGTTTTTCTAAATTCCTGCTTGTGATATTTATGCCTCAAAATTGATCTGTGGCAGGAAAGAACAAATTTGCAAATTAATTACTTGTGCTTTCTTCTGATTTTTGTTTGTTAGCTTTAATTTCGCTTACAGATACTCCACTGTTGAAAGTGGCCATCAGCAAATGAAATTAGGTTTAGAATTCACAAGCTGGTTTGACTTCTATTTTTGCCATTTATTCCAATAATCTAAACTCAGTAAACAGTGTTCCTATAGACATTTTTTGATTGAGACATAAGGTTTTCTTCAACTAATGATTAGATTTTTGTAACTGATGTTAAACATGTGGATAATCGATGAATGTGCTCATTTTTCCTGCTGTGGAACATTATCTTTAGCTACAGCACAACGATATTTAGAGTTCTATCACATTTAGAGTTCTATCCAGATATATTTACATCTATCTATATCTGTTCTCTATTCAGGAAACTCCCAATTACGAGTAAGTAACTTCTATGTACTCATTTGAAGTTCGTTGCTTGGGATCTCAGATTACATTTTTCCAAAGGAATTTATTACAACTTGTCATTACGGTCTGGATTTAACCTATAAAAGTCTGTTTAATGCACAGCAACTGCATTGCTGAAATGCTAGGTACACTGAGAAAATAAGCCAAATGTCAGCATGGTTGCCATGCTGATAAGTTAAACCAAGTAGAAAAATAATAAGGTGATAAAATTGACTAACAGATCCTTTAAAAAGTTTGGTCTGAAGTGCTGATGCTTGTAGAAACATAGGTTTAATTTTAAAAGATGCAGCACAGACCAAGACTTGTGTGTACGTGTGCGCATGTGTGTCTATGTGTAGCTTTGTCAATATTTCCAGGGACCCTTCCAAACTCATGTCGTCCTTACCATAGCCTTCCATGATACAGATGCATCACAGCAGGTCTCATTCCAGGAGAGAGGGGTGAGACTCCTCTGTGGCATATACGTGAAACGAAGATAGAGAATAGGAAAAGATTGTTCTCTACAAAATCTAGGCAGGAATTGGCAGCATGAAGGAGAGGAGAAAGTCATTCTAAGTATGTATGTGTGTGTGTGAGAGAGAGAGAGAGACAGAGCGAGCAAGAACAGGGAGGAGGGGAAGAGAGAGAAAGGGGCAGGAAAAGAGCAAACACCTTGGATGGACTTAGGCGAAGTGTGAGTAGTGAAACAAAGAAAAACTTCGCGTCCTCTGCGCCTGTGAAGTAGTTTTCCGAAGGTGGACATTCTGAGAAGGAAGTCAGGAGTGGGGGAGTAGGCTTGCTACTATATGCCTGGTGTCTCGTTTGTCTTGGTTTTGTCTCAAACATCTATATAACCACCAAATCCAACATTGTTGTTGACTCCTGTTCTAGAGCACAGTTTTGGTGACTAAATTCTGACTTCCTTTCCTTAGTTTGTTGTCTGATTCTCCACTGAGCTGGTGCTTGGGCATTCCCAGTCTTGTCAGCCATTTTCCCCAGAAGGATGAGTCCTGTATCCTGCACTACCCCATTCCTCGACAGCTGATGCTGACCCTTCCCTTTCCCACCCAGCTCTCGCCTCCTCTTGTTCCTCACTCTCACCTCTGTGGAGCTCCTGACATGCTTCCTGCCATTCTGGGTCCTCCAGGAGCTTCTGACCACGTGGGCTTCCCAACCCATCCTTTACATGGCACCTACAGTCCTCTTAACAAATGCCCATAAGGCCGTGTCAGCACTCCGAGTCCTATGGCTGACAAAGTCTGTGTATTTTTGCAGGACCCACCCTCTGCCAACCTCCACTATTTTGGTTCCCACATCCTGAGCTCCAACTCTCTGGACCTCCTGTCTGTTCGTAAATGCACCATGTTGACTCTTACCTGCTTGTCTTTACCTATCCCTGTTCCTTTCTCCCAACTTTGTTCCTATTAACTGACTTTTACTCATCAATGCCAAGTTCATTTATTATGTCTTTTGAAAATCTTGGTCTCTAGCTAAGCAAGATGCTCCTACTCACTGAATTATAATTCACTGAACTGCAATTACTTTCCCTTCTCACTGAACTGCATGAGAACAAGAATGATGTCTTTCATTGTGTAGCACCAGCAAATAGCATACTTCTTGGAGCATAGTAGGTACTTAAAACATCCTTATTGAATGAATAAACCAATATACAGAAATGCCACCTAGAGTGACGGCTCCTTTTTTCTAGCATAATGTAAAACTGAAGAATTTTAAAATGATTACCAGTTAGTTATTAGGCAACAGAAATTAACTATATTCTATAGAGAAAAGGATATTCTTAGGATCCCTGTGAAAAGATGAGCAAGTGCTGATCTGTGTGTGGTAAGGTTACAGGTGATTTTGTTTTACTTGTATGTGCATGAATGCATTGCCTAAATTTTTAGAAAGAACATGCGTTGTGTTTATTATAATATAAACAAGAACATGAATCCTCAAAAAAAGAAGTGTCTCCTTAACGTGCTTCATGGCTTTACAAGGAAACAGAATACACGGGACACGTTGCTGCTGTTTTTGCGGCCTCTGCTCTCTTCTGCATCCCTTGCTTCTCTGTTTCTCTCCTCTACCTTTTTTTCTTTTCTTTTTCAAAACATCACTGGTGGCAGCCTTGGCTTGAACTTGGTGAGATGTGGTTCACATTTGCACAAAGGCGGAATGCTTCCTATTGGATATTTCAAGTATTTAGGCGTCGGTGTCCTTATTATCACATCTCTGCTAATCTGGACTCCGATCCATCATTGACCAGCTCCTCCTCACGGTCAACATGTCCCAAAGTCGTGGTGGCAAGGATACTGGAGAGGATTTCTAGGGAAGCAGTTTATCCTAAAAGGGGAATGTCAGAGTCAGTCATTTATTTGCTTCCAGACACACGATACCAGCTTCTCCTAAGGAGGTCGAGTGGCTGGTTCACCAAACTAAAATGAAGGAACCCACATGCCTCACTCCCACATGCCTCACATGCCTCACTCCAACAGTCAAGTGTGTCCTGAGCTGTCCTCTGAAGCATGAAAGCAACACCTCTGTCCACGATGGGGCTGAGAAGAGTCCACCCCACAAAATGTTGTTGACGGGCTAGTCCTTCTGAGTTCCACTCAATGGGCCTTTCATTCCTATGAAAGTTAGCAAATCCTCTTAAATAGCAATGCACTATTGAAGGTTTTTTTTCATAGGTCTACTTATACATACTGAGGAAAATTGGTACACTAGTCTAATAGTATTAAAGACGATCTAGAAAAAGACATACTGACACTTGGAACACACTATCCTTCTGCATTCATAACAGCATCAGGGGACTGTGGTCTTCTGTCTTGATCATGAGGTAAAACTGGCTAAATCAATTAAATTCAACAAACAGCTAGTGGGTACCTAATAATTTAAGGTACCATGCTGTGGGTTTGGAGGATGCAACTGGAATGAAACATGATCCCTGTCTTCAAGGTGCCTAGAAAGGAACTGTGATATACATGCTCTTCTCCTTGACTATATATCTCAGTACAAAAACATGTTTGCTTCCATTCATTAGATTATTTTGTTTTAGCTGATATTTATTTTCATCCCCTTCTTAAAAATTTCAGTAACTTGGCCAGGTGTGGTGGCTCACGCCTGTAATCCCAGCACTTTGGCGGGCCGAGGTGGGCGAATCATGAGGTCAGGAGATAGAGACCATCCTGGCTAATATGGTGAAACCTTGTCTCTACTAAAAATACAAAAAAATTAGCCAGGCATGGTGGCAGGCACCTGTAGTCCCAGCTACTCGGGAGGCTGAGGCAGGAGAATGGTGTGAACCTGGCAGGCGGAGCTTGCAGTGGGCCGAGATCATGCCACTGCACTCTTGCCTGGGCGACAGAGCGAAACTCTGCCTCAAAAAAAAAAAAAAAAAAATCAGTAACTTGCAAACTGCATTATCCATACATTTTAAGCAAACTTCTATGTGTTCATTGGTGCCATTCATTAATGTCTTCACCCAACAAATATGTATTTGATGCTACTATGTGTCAGGAACTGTTCTAGAAGCTTAGAGATGTAATGGTGAACATGATATGTGTTCAATACACATGCACACATTTTTATTACACAGTTGACCCTTGAGCATTACAGGTTTGAAGTTCACAGGTCCACTTATAGATGGACTTTCTTCCACCTCGGCCACTCCTGAGATAGCAAGACCCACTCCTCCCCTTCCTCCTCCCAAGCAGTCTACTGAATGTGAAGACTACAAGGATGAAGACCTTTATGATGAACCACTTCCACTTAACGAATGGTAAATGTTATTTTCTCGTCCTTATGATTTTCTTAATAACATTTTTTCTGTAGCTTTTTTTATTGTAAGATACAATATGTAATATATATAACACAAAATATGTGTTAATTGACTATGTTATTAGCAAGACTTCTGGCCAACAGTAGGCTATTAGTAGTTAAGTTTTTGGAGAGTCGAAAGTTGTAGATGGCTTTTCAACTGAGGAGGGTTAGTGGCCCCAACCTTTTCATTGTTCAAAGGTCAACTAGATATACATACATATGTGAATATGTATATATATGTATATGTATATGTGTGTATATCTATACATATCTGTATGTATATGTATGTACGTGTATATGTATATATGTGTGTATATATATGTAACACACATGCACTCAAACCTGCACACATAAATCTTCCTTATTAGAAATTAATAAGAGCTGTGAAGAGAAAGCAAGCAGCATGAGAGTCAAGAGACTCAGGAGCTCTTCTGAGACGGGGTGTGGCAGGGAAGCCCTTCTGAAAACTTGGCATTTGAATGGAAGCTTACAAACGTCTTGAAGGAGACCACCAAGCCAGGCTTCCCATCAAGTGCAAAGTCCTATAGCAGAATGAGGTGGGGGCATCTGGAGAGCACCAGAAAGGCCCACGTGGTGGTGGCAAAGGGGCTGAAGGGTGAGTGGTGGGTGTGAGATGAGGGCTGACCCGGCGTCAGGCTCCAGACCAGAGGGGCTCGCAGGCCAGGGTGAATAGTATGAGCTACTTTCCAATTGTGGAGAGCTTTGAGTCTAAAAAAATTTAATCTGACTTTCATTTTAAAAAGATTACTCTGACTACTTAGTGGAAAACATCTTGTAAAATAAGTTAAAGGAAATGATTAGTATCTGCTCCATTATTTCAGTCCGAGGTCCAAATTATTTTGCACAACCATACTAACTCTTTCCCAGTTTTAATACATTGACCGTAATTTGTCAATACAGTTACTGTTATCAAAGTGCAATTTCCACCTAGAAGATATAAGTAAAAACCACATAACAACTAGAGGTTCCCAATGGTGAGCTCCTGTCTCTAGAGGTATACAAAGAGCAGATTCACTGCTAGGACATTGTAGGAGTAATTTCTACCTTCGGGGACACTAAACTTGGATACCTCTAAGATCTTGTCTTTTTTGAGAGTTGCTGATTCTCTGGATTTCTTTGCCTTCTATTTAATAATATAGATGGCACACGATTCTGGGTTTAAGATAAGACATGGAGCATTTAGTGGGTATTGTGTTGGGCTCTCCACATCTCGTCAGGACTCAAACACTCCTTCCATCAGCTGCTGGGCATGGCGGTAGCAGATCAGCTGCCAGCCTCTCCCGAAAAGGTCCCTGGCTGGAGAGAAGAGCCTAGCCCAAGGTCGTGCCTCTTCCTGAGGAATCCTGTATCAGACTGGTTAGTGTAGGGGAATAAAGACCTGACCCCCTTGTCTCAGCTGGGGACCGCGTTGAAGGGCTTTTATCTCCAGAGCTCTGCAAGGTCAGCTGGACTCTTTTGAGGCCAGCTTCTCCCTCCCAGTCCTGCCTTGTTCCCATCCCTTCCTCCATGTGGGTCCCCATAGGTATCCTCACTCAGTCTCCTGCCCCATAAGCTCAGGTTCTGTGTCTGCAGCCTGGGAAGGCCCAGTAGAACTATTGTGTAAGAAAATAGGCCAGTCGCAGTGGCTGGTGCCTGTAATCCCAGCACCTTGGGAGGCCGAGGCGGGCAAATCACGAGGTCAGGAGATCGAGACCATCCTCGCTAACATGGTGAAACCTGTCTCTACTAAAAATACAAAAAATTAGCTCGGCAT
>NC_045448.1:100111254-100186254 GCF_002776525.5 Piliocolobus tephrosceles
AACAAAAAAAAAAAAAAAAAAAAAAAAAAAAAGGAAAAATAAAAAAAAAGAAAAGAAAATGCCTTTAATGTCATGTATGCAGGAGCCCAGGGCTCTTGTTAGAATCTTGAAGGGGCCATCGTCACGTTTGCCTTGAGGGGGCTACCAGCCAGCGAGCTGTCTCACACTGTGTTCAGAGAAAGGGGCTGCTCTGGAAATTTCCAACCTTGCTCCATGGAGGGATCAGTGTGTGCACAGTGCTGGGCATACCTTGGTAGCTCAGTAAATATGTACTAAAAATTAAAAACATAAACTGCAAACCTTTACCCTGTCCTTGGATTTGGAAGGCCCTGTAGACCTTTCTGAGCCACAGAGCACACGTGGGCGCTAGGGACAAGACCAGCTCTGGAAGTGAGGGACGACCTCTGCAGATTCTCTGTCAGAGGGCTATGTGAGAAAGAGATAAAACAGGCCTATAGTCCTGCCACATGCTCTGCAAACTGCAAAGGAAAACCGGGCTATCCAGCAAGGTTGACCGAGAAAACAGAGCAGCACTGTTACAGAAATTCAGAAATCATTTAAAAGACAGACAACTTTACGTTCTCAAATATAGTGAGCAAATGCTGCAAAGCATGACTTCACTTACCCCCAATTTTATATCTTCCTCTGATATTTTATCATAATACTTTTGTGGCTTCTTTTGAAGTGTTTTGATAAGATAATTTTTTTCCAGGTATCTTTCATATGCATCAGCTTATTGGCATCAACGAGTTAGATAATAAATTTAGCTACAATACAGAACTACATTAAACATAATATGTATGGTATAAAGGTCACTGGAACCAAGCTGACATTTTATTGTATTTCAGCATAAAAATACAGGGCAACTTTTGTGGACATTATTATTAATTTGAATTCTGTACATGCAAAGGCATCCAAATATACTATCTTAAAAGAATAAATGCTCAGTCAATGCACAATAATTTTTGGATCAAAGTTCATTACCTCCATGCTGTCCATGAACTGTGTGGGCCACGCTGACCCTTAAGTTTTTCCAAGAAGCAAAATGGTTCAGTGGCCCAGGCTTGGGAAGTTCAGCTGGGTTCAGATCCTGGTCTTCTTCTCCGCAGCTGCATGGCCTCAAGCAAGTCACTTGGTTTTGATGGTTCAGTTTCCTCATCTGTAAAATGGAGATGGAAAGCATCGTACCTAATTTATAGAGTGGTTTTGAGAAGTTAATATACATCAAACACTTTGAACAGTGTCTGGCACATAATAAGCTGTAACTAGCTGTTCTTATTCAAATGGATTTTCTCCCCTGAAAAAAATGCATTCAAGATATTTTGAGGCAGCCTGTGTCCCATGTACCAGACCTGGTTTCTCCCATTTGGCAATGTCACTGAAATGATATTTGAGGACCAGGCATTGTGCCAGGGTAAGGCAGACATCCACTACTCATGGAAGTATCCATGGGTTTTCTGCCATTTCTAGCTATGGGATTCATTTATCACAGCTTTGGGGAAATACTTTACCTATTTTATTTATCTTGTCTGTAAAATGGACACAAAATACTTACCTATTTAGAGTTCATGCAAAATACTTGCTGAATAATTAGCTTACACAGTGTCTAGTATGAAAGAATATTGCGGCCAGTCATGGTGCCTCACACTTGTAATCCTAGCAGTTTGGGAGGCCGAGGCGGGCAGATCACCTGAGATCAGGAGTTCAAGACCAGCCTGGCCAACATGGTGAAACCCCGTCTCCACAAAAATACAAAAATTAGCTGGGCATGATGACGGGTGCCTGTAATCCCAGCTACTCGGGAGGCTGAGGTGGGAGAATCACTCAAACCCAGGAGGTGGAGGTTGCAGTGAGCTGAGATCACACCGTCGCACTCCAGCCTGGGCGACAGAGGAGACTCTATCTCAAAAAAAAAAAAAAGAAAAGAAAAAGAAAAAAAGAAAGGATATTGGAGGTTGGAGGTGAAAAGTAACCTTTGTTACCATCTGTGCTGGAGTTTGGCATACTTCACAAGGGGCTTGCAACAATCTGTTGAAGCGCTATTATTGCATCTGTACTTGGGCATTGACAGGTTGGTCTTACCCACTGGATCCCAGTCATGCTGTAAACGGGGCTTGCTTTGGTCTCTCAGACCCGGCTTAGACCCAGGCTCTGACAAAGTGGGTGAGTTATGCAGCTATTCAGTGGCATCTAATACCCTATCCTGAAGGTCTGCTGTGAACAGGAAGGAGGCATCAAATTTGGCAGTGCCTGATGAGGTGAGGCCAGGACCCAGGAACTTCTGTTCCCTCCCATGCTCAGAAGCAGTAAGTCTTGTTCTATCTGCAAAGCTAGATGCTTAGCACATACTGGGTGCTTTACTCATGATTGCTAAACTTGAACTTGTGAGAAGTCATTTCAAAAGTCAGATCTAGGACCAAAAACACGGTATCTGTCGATATGAACTGTAGATCATGGTTTTCCTCCAGCCCAGGAGTCTCCTTTCAGTAATCGCTTCTTCTCCAAATGTCTGCATTCCCTAAATAAAACAAAGAGGTAAGAGATTTGTTCATTTCAATTCCCACAATACAGCTTACAGTCAAGGATCGGAAGAGTTTTCCAAGTTTAGGTATGTTATTTCTCTGTTCTCTGAAATGGGTACGATACTAAAGAACTTGCTAGGATTTAGTGGAAAGTACTTTCTCAACATTTGGACTGTGCATTTTATTTGAATCATGTCTCTCAAATTCACATTTGTTAATGTTAACGTCAGAGAGTAAATGACTAGAGAGTCAGCACGCATGTCCACAAAGAGATACTCTGATGGGCTCTGGGGGAAATAGTCATTATAACAACATCTAAGGGCAGACAGGAACATTTATGGTCATGGATTAATTATCCTTTTCATGTCTCAAGTTTACATCACTGTGAAAATTCTTCCTCTAAGGTTAGGTGGCAGCTAACGTGAATCCTAACTCAGGTGCTGGATATATTTATTACGGTGGTCTTTCGTTACTGTTTCTACACAAAGTCGAGTGGATATGGACATCCAGAATACTACACATTCTGAAGCAATAAAATCTGATATGCAGTAATATTATTTCCTGCTTCTGTTTAAGATAGATACTTAAATGCTAAGTTACGTTTTATTCAATCTTTAATTTTTTAAAATAATGAATTTTCTCTACCACATTCTCAACCCCCTCCCACTTTTTGAGTCCACCTCGCTGGATTTTGTGAAAACAGATCCTTCACACACAACAGAGAAGGAACTTTCTGGAAGGCTGTGCTCTGGAACTGCCGTCTTCTCTCTCAAGTCAAGTACATTTCTGTCTTTCTTAAAGCTACAAAACTACAACAATGTTTATATTCATATGAAGTATTTCAGCAATTCATAGCCAATTTATCAATGACCACGCAGCTGCAGGCACTGCAGTTTAAAAAAAATATACCAGCTCACTTAGTGTTTACATAGGCTCTGAAAGCCCCACATCCTGGCAGGGGGACGGGAGCCACCGGAGTCATTAGAAAGGTACTCTGGAGCGCCTGCCTGTGATGGCGGAAGGATGTTTGCCTTATAGCCCAACACATCATTAAGGACACAATTGTTATTTAATGTGGCACAATCATCTTTCTACTCTTCATGAAATCCACTTAAGTAATTACCTTCTTAGCTCATTGGCTCTGTGAGCTGCCTGGTTAGAAAGGGTTATATCTAAGGAAATATTAAAAACCGGGCTCACACTGTTGCCCCTTTAAGCTGACTTGTGTTTATTAATATATTCTAAATGAAGATCTTTCTTCCTGCCCTGAAAGAGGGAGGAAACTCCAAGGTAAATAAATGCTCTGGAGCACTGGCAGGGTTTAAAGGGAATAAGAACACATTAGCCAAAGTCTTCTCACTGTCAGCCATTCTTAACAAAGCAGCTGATACCTGCATAATGCCTGCGCTCTTTGTAGTTTCAGTCTGACATCTGTTTTAGCCAATCAATTTTTCATTAAAGTCAAAATGCTGCTTTAAAATTTGCCTTGGCTTTCTCTTTTTAAGACAAGAACAAATTTATGACGAAAATATTCCTTTACAAAACTCGGTGCAATAGCTTACTAAGCTGTGTGGGTCTTCATAAGTGCCATAGTTTTGAAGACTCACTTTGAATAGTCTAGATATTAAGATGGAAGTTTTAAAGAACCCACAGAACTTATTTTCAGAGCACATTTAAATGTCTTTTAAGCAGATTTTTTTTTTATCATGACGTGTCCAAGATGAGCTTGCAGAGATTCAGCATCATTTGAAGAGAGCAGAGCCGAAGTACAGAATTGAAATTACTTGAAAACACACATCTGCATTTTAAACTTTAAACTCCCTTTCAAAATACTCTGTACAATCCATGTTTACTATAAATACAGCGAGGTAAGTCTGAAATACCTTTATCTTATTTGGTAGATCTGCGTTTGAGCCTCTTTGTTTGAACAGAAGTGTCAGCTGTATTTTACTTTATTATATAAAAAAGTTTCAGAATTTAATTAAGGGTCAAGTACCAGCAGTAGATAAATGCAACAGCTAAAGCATATTTCTGATCACTCTGAAGTCTGCAATCATGAAAATTATTATCATTGAGTAAAACTGGTCTCAATGATGGTGACTGGGAGATGGATTCTGTGTTACTCAGCCATCATTTACATAATAATGGGTTCCAGTTTTCATCAGCACCTTTTGTTTGTACAGTGCTTACTGCTACAGTAAATTGTCAAAATGTCATTCCTCTCCAATCAACCAGAAAATATCAACAGTAAACAAGGCACAGGAAGAAATTCTCTGATTAGGAGTGTGGCAGAGGAAGAGTAGAGCTGAAGTCTCCGGGATCGCTTGAAACATGTTATTCTGGTGTTCCCAATAATACAGTGGTACAGATCATGAAAATTACTTCTCTCTCTCGCCACCTCCACCCAGCCCCTTTAATGAAGAAATACCACTCTGCTTCCGAGGTCACCAGGAAACCTCAGGACGATCTCTGGGGAGTAATTGATGTACGTATGTGTCAGTTTTACTCTGTTCCCTCTTACTGGGGATCAGCCTCCCCTTTTTTTCCGGCAGGGTATTGCAGATTAAATGGGGCCAGATTCTCCTACAGTGTTCTTGTCCCTGCTTGGTTCTCTGACTCCTGGCCAGTGGGGTTTCAGAGAATAAAGGAGCTGTGGAGAAGAATTTGGCCCGTGCCCATGCTGCTATCACATGGGGCAGTGTCAGAGAGGCTCCCATCAGCTGACTCGCCAATACTCTTCTTGTTTCAGCTGAACCGTTGCCAGAGCAGGAACTTAGGAGCTGGGGAAGAGCCCCAGGCGGCAGCTAAGTCTTCCACTCTTCGCCTTTCTACTTGGCCATCACTTGAACTCGGAGACCAGGGACGAGGAAGGATGACAGCCAACATTTAGGGCACCGAGCCCAGAGTGCCCAATGACCAGTTCTCTCTCTTTCTGCTTTCCCTGCACCCCAGGCCGCTCTTCTACAACATTTTAAAGTCTGAAAGAGACATGAAATCAACAACTCTTCCTGTTCCTCAGTGAAATCTCCCCAGGACTAGGAAAGGATGAGGATGAATTAGTACCGTATATGCCTTATAACCATTATAGTTACAAAGTATATTAAAATTAAAGACTTCACATTGTGTCTGAAATAAAAATGAATATAGTGGCATCCTGCCAAGAGTCCCAGAAACCACTCTTGTGTGGAATTGAAACATTTGGCTCATATAATACTTAATTTATTTTTATGAAATGACAAGTTATATAAATGTATGTTTAAAACAGAGGGGCACAACATTTTTTTGGTAAGTTTTTTTTTTTTTTTTTTTTTGTATTCTGGCGTATATAGCTACATGGTTGGGACTTATTTCTAAACAGAACAAAAAAGAATATGTTTCTTCCAAAATGGCGTTTTAAAGGTATATGTTCCCCAGATATTTCAAAATATGATCACGCAGTCAGGTTGCTCATGGCAAGGCTCACAGTACCTTCACTGGAAATGAATAAAAGTTTTAAGATCTATTGAAATGAAGTGTTGACATCGGGAAATATTTTGTACTGCTTTCAGGTTTCTTACCATGCACTTTATTTTGCTTGGCCACTTTTAATTTTTTTTCCCCCACTTCTCTTTGAAAATCCGACATTGTCCAAACCCTTTCGATTAAGAAGCTTGCCTGAATGAAAGCTCCGTGCTGCTGTGGTGGTGCATCAGTAAACAGGGGGCCCGAGGAGCGGGCAGCGCGCGAGAAATAGGGCTGATCAGCGGTAATTACCCTGACACCTCATGCAGTACAGGGAATTAACTCCTAGGACTTTGGGCCGAATGAAGAAGAACTTGATGTTTCACGTTGTGAATGCATCAGTGCCTGAACCCATTACCAGTTTAAACGGAGATGGGAATTTACTCTACACTTTTTTTTTTTTTTCGGTTGGGAATGTAGACCGGTGTGCAGAAAATGAGAAAGTAATTCAGGATGCAGAAGGAACTACAATTTGTATTTTTGTTAAAGCTTTTGCCTTCTGATTCTATATCATATCCATGACACATAAATACAAGAGAAGGTCCATGGCAACCATTGTCTTGAAAAGAAGGAGCCCGTTGTCTTAAAGAAGAGGTTAGTGTGTCACCAAAGTAGGTGAAGGTATTCCACGGCAGACCCATAGAAAGGAAAGTGCTCGAAAACACAGAGCAGGAGGGGAAACACAGCTCAAAAGGCAACTAGTTAGCAGCTGCCACTATGACCTTTAACTGCATCCATGGTAACTGGGCTAAAGATGGAGTTCCATTTTATTATTCTCACACCCACAATGTTAAGCCTGTGAATCCCATTGCAATTTAATGGCTGAAATCAGAAGGCAGATCTGTGTTCATTGGACCGGTGCCGATACCCTCTTAGCTAATGAGCGCAATAAACATTTTCATGCCAGGAAACCAGTGCAAGTGGAAATATTATGCCATACAGAAATATATACCCAAACACAAAGAAATGGTCAGTAAAGTCAGTCTTTTATGTATATTTGCATATTCTAGCATTCAAAGCCAATCATCTTTTAAAAGAAGAATAAAAAAAGCTGCTAGACTATTAAAAACTGTGGCATACCACAAAGCTTGTTGTGAATGAGAAATCAGAAGAGTTATGAATTCTAGAGCTAATGACTATTACTGCCTCTTCTATTATTTTCCTTAATGAATCTTATTATTTGTAAATGTGTGCTTCCTTTTATGTGCCTCTAATATACTTCGTGCCTTTTCCCTGACTATAGACTGTACCTCCAGCTGGGGCAAAAACCACTGCAAAAGCAATACCAACTTTTTTGGTAAAGGGAAGAGGTTTTATTATCATTGCTTTGCCTTCACAGCTATTTAGTTCATAGTTCCTTAAGAATTGATGACAACAGTGTCATGTTGTTGTTACACACTTTGCAACCTGCAAGAATACATAGATCATGCCTGCTTGTTTTGAAACCCCAGAAAAAAATGATAATGGGAGCTCATGGCCAGTGAATTAGCCTTTGAATGCGTGCTGCCTCTCTGAACAACTGCTGGCAACTTTTTTTTTTTTTAAACCAAAAACATGTAAATTTAAGTTCAGACTGAGATGGCATCTGAAACTGAGCTCCTCAATTTAAGAAATAGCCAGTTTCAGAGGTTTAAGCATGATTAACACATTGTATACAAAATTTAAACTGTGATTTTTCTGTTTCACTCTCCTAATAATTCTTTTCACAAAACTTTTAACGCATTAAACTTTAGCTATGTAAATGTTCTGCTTGTGTCAAAAGGCTGCCAAGAATTATCCTTGAAACCTATCTTAAATTGCTTCAATAAGGCACAGTATATAAAACTCCATGAGCACCTACAGATAATATAATCTACGGTATTTTTCCTTCCTTTCTTTCAAATTTTTCCTCAGAAATCTTAAAATACTCCCCAACTTTATTTTTGTTAAGTTGTTTTTTGAGCAAAGATGAGGGCTTAATAACTTTCTTTATCAGGAACAATATATTCTTTTCTTAGGGAACAATGTCAGATATCCATTGTGAGAAAAAGCTTTAACTATTTTACTCACAGAAGCTGCTTGTCCTGGAACCTACAAAGGTCAGAGAGAAAGTAATTTGGTTGCTTCTTATCTTTTAAAACAATGCCACTTTTTATCATTATCAGAGAGTTTTAGGAAGGTTTTTTTTTTTTTTTTTTTTTTTTTTTTTTTTTTTTTTTTTTTTTTTTAAAGCGAGACAAAGGAAGTGAGAACTCAGAGACCTGTTTACTTGACTTATAAAAGGGCAGGCAGTGCCTCCATCAGTTAAATAAAAGATGTTCTATCAATTTAGACAATTATACCAAAGATTAAGAGTGTCATGAAGCTGATGAAATCTCCTAGGTAACATTAAAAAATAATATGCTTTTAGATCACATCATATATTAAATGACAACTGCCAATTTTTTTTAAAAAGAGTACTCAAAATTCTTTCCTGAATGACAATGTGAGGTTAAAATACTTTGTTCTTAACAGTTAACTTCATTGACATGACGCTTCTGCTTCTTGACTAAGGCAATTTGGCTAATAAGAGCTTTTTGTTTATTCAAGTAAAAGTGGACTGCGAGATAGAGGATTTTAGAGCCTCCCTGCATCTTTGCTTAATTAAGGCATGCATAGGAAATGTTTTGCTAGCACATTACTTGGTTTAAAATATCTAAATATGGCTTATATTTAAATGGTTACCATCCTCTTGACTTGCCTTTCCCTATTTTATTGGCTCCTGAATGATTGTTTTTCTTATCGTTAGGCTAGGAAAAATTATTGCAAGCTTTAATTGAAGAAGTGACAGTAGTCGCCACAGGAAAGATCAGAAGAAGGACTTACGATGACCTCGTTCCAGACCCAGCTCTGTGGAGGACTAATTGCAGGACCAGAGGTGAATTTCGGTTTAACACAGCTGCCCTTCACAGCCCTTTTCCTCAATGTACACAATAATACCTGCTCCTTCTTGAGGACTGTTACACAGATACCTGCCAGTTATGAGTGATCTGACACATTCTCAACATGGAGCTAGGGAAACCAAGAATCATTCAGTCACCTAATCTAAACAACATATTTGTTATAAAGTTCACATCTGGGTAGAAGATATCACCAGTCGTCTCAGCCTCAGTAAAGGCTCCTCCCCTCTTCTTGGGCCCAAGGAGTGAAGGGAGAGGCCCTGCACTCTTCTGACCACCCAGGTTGAGTTTGGGCCTGGGATCTAGGCTTTGGTGAGGAGCTCTAGGGGACCAGGGTATAAGCGGAGATACCATCAGCCAGCCAAGACTCTCTCATCTCTAGGGAAGCCTGCTGTCCTCACCTGGCTTTAAATCATACTCCCTTGCCCAAATCTGCCTTCTGGTCCTCTTCTGCCTCCACCTGAGCCTTCCAGCTCCTGGCGCAGTTTCACATTTGACCCTCTGTGCTGCCAGGCAAAGCATCAAGTTCTTCTGTGTTATTGGTGATAAGGCACAAAAAGCCCATTGTCAGTGTCTACTTTTCAACTTCTGTTGAAACCCACAGGGTTCCTTTGCTCATGTAGAAGATGTCAAACCACCATCACTATTATCAGCAGCATCAGCAAGAACAATACTCATTTATCAAGCTTTTACTCTGGGCATATCATAAGGACTATCTCATTTAATCCTTATAGCAAGTCTACGAGAAAACCAATTCTGAGAGATAAAGTAAATTACCAGAGGTTACAGAGATAGGAAGTTGTTTGGTTGAGCTGTAATTCCCAGAAAGAGCAACAGTGATAATGTAAATATAAGGTTTGGTTGCATTTTTTTTTTTTTTTTGGTACAGATACTAAGGTCTAAGGACACTTAGCTAGCCAGCCATGCTATTTGTGGACTTGGAAGATGGGCTTGCTTAGCTAGCCATGCTATTTGTGGACTTGGATTCTTTTCTAACTGATTTTCTTCTGACGATCCTAGAACCCTTATCAACTTGAGTGCTTAGAGGTATGGGAGAGAGAGGATTGGGTAGTAGATGCCCTCTAAGTTATGTCTGTGGGCTTGACTCTTGATCCTTTAATACTTACTGCAAAACATTGATGGTGGTTTTTGACTCCAGCATTCCTTGTGTCGTTCCCAGCCTGCGAGATGTCTGTGAATGACTTCATGTAGTAACCATGTGCTGTTTTATCTCCATGACCTGCTTTGTAGTGAGAATTCAAAAGTGTATCCATTGGATCAACTGACAAATTTTGGGGGCCTCCTGTGGCAAAATCGTTTTACTAGATGACTTCAACAGAAAAGGGATGTGGAAAAGAAATGATCGCAAGTTTTTCAGTTGAGGTGGGATACACAAATATGTATGTGTTATTCATAAATACATATTACCCCTCACTCTCCCTTCAAAGAGAAATGTTAGGAAAGTAGGATACAAAGATGGTAATACATCAAAACACTTTTTGGGTGCTTAGGAAAAAGGACTTAGAAATAAAGGTATACTTGACTTTGCAAACATGTCCAACATGATTCAAAAACCACTACAAGGCCCACATTAATATGAAGCTTTGTCCTCCCATCTGCAGCCTCAGTCTGTGTACAAAAGCGTGGACCATATGATGGTCGGAACAAACTGGGATTGCAATCAGGCGTTTCCTTCAGAGCCAGAAACTCTCCAGAGGATTGGTGAGAGGAACAGTTCTGATTCTAGAAGGGTCTTTTGCAATTACTCACTGTATTCTGACTGCAGGGGAGAGAAAGTCATATTGCAGAAGACTTGTGGGAAGAAGGCAGGCAAACAGTAAAAAAGCAATTCTCGAATATATCAGTTCTCAGACTATGGATGATGACAGGAGAAATGAAAGCAACATGTGTCAAATGTGGTACAATGGCAATCTCACACTAGAGAAATGGGAAAGCACAAACAGTAATCGGAAGAAACAAAGAACAGTTGAGAATTATGAAATTGTTTTACAAGGGATAAGTCAACAGTGTGGATGGAATGGAGGAACACACAAGCAGTGGACCCAGGTCTTTAGGTAATATTAATAAACAAGGCAATTTACTTATTTGTTGGTTTAAAATGGAATTATATGGGAAGAAAATCAAATAATAATTCAAAATAAAAAAACTATCTCATCCTCAAATAAAAACACAAGTCTTCTCATCAAATAATATACAACCAACCAGTTCTAGTCAATGTAGAAAATGTATTGAGAGTTAGTACCATACATTATTTTATAGTGGATGTCAAGAACATTTTTTCAATGTTCTTTAGATTATCTTGGTTTTCACTTGAGCTAAAATCCTAACCTCTAAGTAAACTGTGAGTCTATTTTATATACATATTTACCATAATAAATCAACTATACTAGAAGTGAGTTTTATCCTGACCTGGGAGTCATATTATTATATGACCTATGGGATGAAATGTGTAATCTCTTAATAAATCCACTTTATCATTTTGCTTTTTCATTACTTTCTTCTTGTTCCTAAAAATATAAGTCAGAAAGAGCTGCAGTATAAATGCTATGTAGTATTTTAGGGGGAGAAAGTATTTTTTGAGGAGACATGGTACATTGAAGAATGATTAAGAATTGTTTTATATCATAAATCACTTGATTATTTACTTGATTTATTAAGATATGTTAAAAGATCTATTATCTTATCAAAAATGACTTCTACCTGTTGTTGATGTTAATCTCTTGCATGTTTCATTAACACTCTGAGTCTGCTGAGCTGTTCGTGATGGTAGGCATTAGACACATGTGGCTGATTACATTTTAATTCTTTAAACTTAAATACAATAAACAATTTAATAGCATTGACCATGTCTTAACTGCTCACTAGCTACATGTGGTTACCATGCTAGACAGCATAGATGTAAAACCATTCCATCATTACACAAAGTTCTATTGGAAAAAGCCGCACTACGTTCTTAATTTGAAAAGTGGAGAAATTTCACATCTTAATTAATTATGAAACAATTTTTTCCCCTTCATGTGAAAACAGATTTATTGCTGTTAAGTACTATTCCAGCATTGTTGTATTTCTGCAACTATAGGCAGGAACGGGACAGAGCATTATTGATTTTCAACAGTGCTAACTCCTCAGGGTTTTAGTTTGCCTTTTGCTTGTATTTTCGTTTTGTTGATCTCAAGATTTACTCTCATCTTAAGATATTTTGAAATGGGAGAATTGGAAGTTGAAATGTAGAAATACAAAGTGAAAAATGTTTTGTAAGATAATTTTGTCAGTATGTTTCATAAGTCTTGAAACAGATCCTGTTATGTCACTTTCAAAAGAATGCTACCTCAAATGTCCTGATTGTGTGTCCCCAAATATTCAAATAGTGCTATTAACAATAGTGAAAACAGTTATTTTAGTCTTATTTTCGTCTATTAGGAATAAGCTCATAATATATTGCTAAACAAGAAAATCAGATTACATAGAAAGTATCTACAAAATGATATACCAAGCTATACAAATTGCTGGCATTGGCAGTATAGAAGAAAAAAACTATGCAGGGATATATGCATTAGAAAAAAAATGGAAAAATGAATATCAGGAAAGTAATCTTTTTTCCTCTGGTATTTGCTTTCTTTTGTGCTTTCCTTAACAAATTCTTCTTTTATTTTCGTTTTTAATTGACACATAATCATTGTACATATTTATGGGGTGCAGTGTGATGTTTCAATACATGTGTATACTGTATAAAAATTCAAATCAGGGTACTTAACATATCCATCACCTCATACATTTATTATTTCTTTGTGATGAATCCTCTCTTCTAGCTATTTTGAAATATACATTATTGTTAACTACCATCACCCTACCCTACTGTGCAATAGAACTGATAGAACACCAGAAGTTATTCCTCCTCTCTAACTGTAACTTTGTACCACTGACCAATGTCTCCCCATGCCCTCTTCCACCTTATCCTTCCCAGCCTCTGGTAACCATCATCCTACTCTCCACTTCCATGAGAGCAAATTCTTTGGATTCCGTGTATGAATGAAATAGTATACTTGTTTTTTTTTGTGCCTGGCTTATTTCATTTAACATAACATCCTCCAGGTTCATCCATGTTGCCACAAGTGATGGGATTTCTTTCTTTTTTATGACTGAAATTATGTGCTATCAAGCTTCTGTGTCAAGACTGTGGCCTGATTGTGTTCTCAATATCACAGCTGGCATGCAAGGACCACTTACGGTGTTTTAGTGCTTTGTATGTGTGATCTCGTTGAATCTTGCAGCAATAATTATTTCTATTTTGTAGTTGAGGAAGGTGAGATAAACAGAGATTGAGTAATTTTCCCAGGTTCATGTAGGTTGTGTGTGATTAAGCTGAGATTTGAACTGAAACAACCTGACTCCAGAGCTGCTACTCTGAACTTCAGCATCACTGAAGCCACACAAACAAATGTCTATCCGTGACAGAAAAAAAAAAAAAAGAAAAAACTCAAAGAGGAAATTGCTCAATAACAAGGTAAGTCTCCTAGCAGACCAGTAAAGAAACATAAATGCAAAGTTCTCAGGCTAACTGGGATTCCTATTGGACTTCACGTCTGAAGTGTGTAAGAATGAACAAAATTTTGCTACTGCAGATAACAGGGCCCAAAGATACTTCAAGCAAATGAGGGGCGGAAAACTGGGATTACTGCTTGATAAAGGTCTGGAGTGGATCTCCCAGGTTGGTGAAATAAAAGGGAAAAACCTGGTCCCTGCTACTGTCAGGGACTATAGTCACGTGAAGCTGTATGCCCAAAAAGAAGGAAGACATTGGCATCAGTCTAGTATCAAGAACCAAGAGCAGCCATTCCCTGAAAAGAGTGTTTCAAATACCATTGCAAGGCAAGAAGCGCCTGTGACCACTGTAAAACTGGTCCTAGAGTCAAAGTTCCAGGGATGTCGCTTAGAATGCCAAAAACAAAAAACAAAACAAAAACAATGTTCTGCCCTAAGAAAGAGCAGGAAAGGGGTGAACTGCAAACAATAAAATCAAATATTTTACAGATGATCTACAAATCAAAATTTCAAACTGTGTTAAAGAATTCTAGGCCAGGCACAATGGTTCATGCCTGTAATCCTAGCATTTTGGGAAGCCAAGGACTGAGGATTGTTTGAGCTCAAGAGTTTGAGATCAGTCTGGACAACATGGTGAGACCACATCTCCATAAAAAATAAAATTGTAGTCTGGCATGGTGGTGCACCTGTAGTCCCAGCTACTTGGGAGGCTGAGGTGGGAGGAGCATTTAAGCCTGGCGGATCAAGATTGCAGTGAGCTGTGGTTGCACAATCGCACTCCATCCAGGGTGACAGAGTGAAACCTGTCTCAAGAAAACAACAAACAAACCAGAAAAAAAAAAAAACAAACCAGAATCCTAGTGCTAAGAAAGAGAGCCAAGATACCAACAATCCAAATATAAATTCACTATAGATAAAAATCAAAATAATAGGACAATGCTGGAAAAGATTTCAGTATGTTTATGAATCATGGTAAAATAAATAAAAGAACAACATATGTAACAAGAATAATAAATTGCAAAAGACAGAAATTAAACAAAATGTATTTGTGTAAAATAACAAGTTGGAAATCTTGGGGCAAAAAAGTAGTAATTCACAAAATATACTAAATTGAAATAAATTCTATATTGGACACATTCACAAGGGAATATAAAACTGAGAGATAGTACTGAGGATTTCATTCAGATTACTCCTATATTTGTATCATCTATCTATCTATTTATCTATCTATCTATCTATCTATCTATCTATCTATCATCTATTTCTATGTACCCATACATGTATATATATACACATACATATAGAGATATAGGTAGATAGGTATTCTCTCTATATTTCTATAATTAATTTGCTGTGAAGAAAAAATACATATATTTATATAAATGTAAATTTATGAACTTATAGAAGATAGGTCAAAAGACTCTAAAGTAGGTCAAACAGGATTTCCAGAAAAAGAAAAAAGAAGAAATGGTGAAGTAACATTAGATAAAATGATGGCTAAAAATTTTTCAGCATTGATTAAAGAGATGTGTCCTTAGATTAAAAATGCCCTTAAAAAAAACAAAACCAAAAACTTTAAAATAAGGAGAAAATAAATCTCCATTTAGAGATATCACAGTGAAACAGAATCACATAAAAGAGACCACCAGAAAGGAAAGATAGTTTAACTTAAGTTCCAACAGGTGGCTTCTCACTGGCAATAAATGATGCCAGAAGACGATGGTTGGATTTCTTCAGTACTATCAACCCTAAATTCGATAACCAGCTAATTTATTAATCAGATAAAAAGAGAAATATTTTTTAAAATTCAGAATTGTGAAGATAGGGTTTAATACTTACAGCCCTAATTTTAAAAAATTACTAATGACCTCTCCAGGAAGAAAAATAAAATTGAGAGGAGTTGGATGGAAAAAAAAATAGTAAAACCAATAACGTAATTGACAAACACACTTTGTGTGTCAGAACACTGTTTAATGTAAAACAGATTGCTGTTCAGTATATAGTTAACGTGAGCTAAGTCTCCTGTCTTTTTCAGAAAGGAAATAGAGACATCAAATAACCATTGATCTTATCAGAAACATTTGTAGTTAATAGTCTGAGGTTAATTTAAAAGAGAAATATATAAAGCTTTATCAAATGAATTAGCATTAGAAGTAAAGAAAAAAGGTACAAAGAATTGCAGTAAAACTAGTTCCAAATATATTAGAAATTGCAATAAATGTTATAAATTAAAAACATTTCTTACAAGATTGACAGTAGCCATTGAATTTTTTTATTATCATTATGTTTTGAGACAGAGTCTTGCTCTGTTGCTAAGGCTGGAGTGCAGTGGCCTGATCTTGGCTTACTGCCAACTCTACCTCTTGGGTTCAAGTAATTCTCCTGCCTCAGCCTCCCGAGTAGCTGGGATTACACGTGCCCACCACCATGCCTGACTATTTTTTGTATTTTTAGTAGAGATGACGTTTTGCCGTGTTGTCCAGGCTGGTCTTGAACTCCTGACCTCTGGTGATCCACCCACACCTCTGCCTTCCAAAGTGCTGGGACTACAGGTGTGAGCCACCGTGCCTGGCCAGAGTGAATTTTTTTTTTTTAAGTTATCTTCTGTTTATATGAAAAAAAACCACATAGAAATATTGGAAATAAAAGAACAGAAATAGATCAAACTTACTTCCAAATGTTGGTACAGCAACATTTGCTATCAGACAAGAAAGAATTTATGGCAAAATTCATGATTATAGTTAAAGAGGAACATTGCATAATTTTAGTGGTTAGACACACAAACTGTTCAGGTGAGTATACATCTATTTTTAGAATTTGAAATAACTATGACCTTGAAGGTCAGAGGATGGGGGAATCCATCCTCTCCACTTCCCTGAACACCCCTGACCTCAACACGTTCTATGAGATTAACTTTTTTTTCTCCTGAAATCCCTGCTATTTTGATATTCAATTTCTATGAGTGGAAGGAAGAAGTAATTCTCTTTCCGATTTTATTTTTTATTGTTGTTATAGTTTAACTCTCCTTACTTAGTTGTAGGGCACTAGAGAAGGCGATAAAAAGCATGTACAATGAAAATGAACAAGGAAAAAATGCAGAAGTTTTTTCTAAGGTAGAGGAGACGAGTATTCACATTGGAAGACAAGGCAACTCACTAGACAGGATACACGGTGTGGAGGATACATGGTGTGGAGGATACACGGTGTGGAAAAATGCCAGGGTCATGGTTGGGGGAGTAAACTTCCTTTGTTGAGGTAAGGGACTTCCATTGGACTGTGGGAGAACGAACCTCAGAGTGGGGAATCTCAGTGTGGTAAACACAGGCCAGCCCAAGTCCACCTTCTCGTAGAACCACTGAGACAGAGGGATTAGAGATTAAATTGCTGTTGGACGCTAGGATGGAAAAGGAAATAAAGTATGGGTTTAACAGTGCCTTCATTTAAAAGCTGGAATATGGATGCAAATCGTATTAGAAAAGGGTCAGACAAATCTTGCAAACATTGCAAGAAAGGTGTGAACTGAAGTCCTTCTTGGGACTTCAGAGGACTCTGGTCTTCAAGCAGAAGAGAAAGAGCGTGGTTGCAGAATATTAAATCTAAAGAAAAGATGCTTGCCCATGACTTAATAATACTTTCAAATTGAAGTATCATCAGATTCAATTGAGAGCATTGTAGCAAATGTGCAGTAGACAAGGTATAATTCTTAATATTTTAGAACTAGATAGTCCCTCACAATAGCTCAAAATTTAGAATATAATTTTGGTCACGGGAGCATGTGGTCTTTTGCCAAGCTGAGATGGAAGACTAAGGGTTCTAGGTATTCTATTCCATCTGTTCCTGGTATTTACAAAGCTGAAGTGACTTAAATTGGAGCTTCTCTGATTCTCATTTGAATGTTGCTTGAATAAGTGGAAAATAGCTAAACGGGAGAAAGTCTGAGCAGGACTTTGGATTCCCACACTGGATTTTACATTAATATTTTAAATCTTTTGATGTGGATTAATATTCTGTTCTGTTTTGAGCTTTCTCCTTTACCCTGTTTTCCTCTCCAGATCCTTCCAGAAGAACCACAGCCATTGTTGATGAATCTGGGTGGGGGTAGAGCTTGTCTGCTAAAGGTGATGCAGACACAATCACCCTAGTGTAAACACCATTCATGCAACTGCAGCCACCACCGGGGCCACTGGCCAGAGCACCACTTCCCAAAGCCCAGGTAAATGTATTTCCTTTAGCATGACAACCCTGGCAAGACGGCGGAAAACCAAAACATAACTAGCTTTTGACACAGCCATTTTATTGGAAATATTCAGTTTTTTATTAGAAGCCATGAAGATGTTTTTGATTTTGTAGCTCTCAATTATTGTACATTTAATATAGAAAAACCAGTACCTTTCAAAAAGCCTGGTCACTCTTGCAAAAAATGTAAATATAGGTTTTTAAAACATACATTACTTCCAACAATTAATGAGCTATTTGATTAACAGTAATTACATGGAGTTTATTGTTGATTTTCTTTTGTGTGATAATTCTACATATTTTTTTGAAGTGCCCTTTTATGGAGGAAGGGGAAGAAATTTCCTTTTGCCTGGAACAAAATGGAGCGGTGTAAATACTTCCTGTAAAATAAGGAAATGTGATTCAAATGACTTGAGTTTGGGGATTACTGAGAAATTCATTAAAACAAATTCTGAACTCAGTAAAGGATTGTGTGGGATACTTTAGGTGGCAAATATATTTGTATTTTGACCTTGTGGTCAATTCTCAAACTTTAGCAGCTATCTTAGTGTTTGTTTTATCAAGGCAGACTCCCGGGAATAACCATTTTTATGTCTTTCAGATACTGCAGCAGCTATAAATAGCTTCGTAGCATTACATTAGGTGAGACAGCCCAATATCCCATTGCATGAGCAATGTGGAATTTTGAATAAAAAGTAGTTTAAATGGCATTTTGGTTTCAGTAGTGAAATTAAAAGCAAGAAACAAATCACAGAAGAGGGACAAACAGATGTTACTCTGATAGTTGGATTCCTTAGAAAATTGACTATAAATTCCATGAAGATAATTATTAACA
Source organism: Piliocolobus tephrosceles (assembly GCF_002776525.5). Taxonomy (NCBI): domain Eukaryota; kingdom Metazoa; phylum Chordata; class Mammalia; order Primates; family Cercopithecidae; genus Piliocolobus; species Piliocolobus tephrosceles. The sequence goes on from NC_045448.1 coordinate 100,129,830, forward strand.
CTGGATTATATAATCAGCATGATTTGGCTGGTTATCTACAAAGTCATTAAAGAGTATAAGAAGAATCAAATGTATATTGTGTACCAAGCAGGAACTGCTGTTGGTCTTTGTTGAAATTCCTTCTGCAAATCTTTTTGTATAACTTAATTAGCAAAGTTAAAATTAAGATGAGGCTCCAGTGTGTTTAGATAAAACAATTTCTATGAGAGGACACTTCATTAAAACATTTAATAATGCAGCAAACTCTCAGTTATCAAAGAAATCTCTTTACAAAAACTGTTTTTGCCAGTGAATAAAATGATTCAATCTAAGATATTTATTCTGTTCAAGAAATATTCAAATTTTGCCTTTACTGTGGGTTCACATTCCAGGTGCCTGTTATATGCTCTGCTGACATCACTGATTTCTAGTCTTTATAACAATGCTGTCCCTTAGGATGTATTTAATACAAGTTTATTGAGTATCTACTATGTGCCAGGCACTATTCTAGGCTCTACGGGAGCAGCAGTGAAGAGGATAAAGTGTTTACTCCCATGAGGCTCGCATTCTGAGAAACGCAACAAGCAAGAAAACTCATAAATAACAGATATTTAGTACATTCACAGAGTTATGCAACCATCACCACAATTTCAGAACATTTTCATAGCTCCCAAAGCAAACTCTGCTCTCTTTAGCTGTCATCTCCAATCCCCCTGCCTCAACAGCCCTAGGCAATCACTAATCCACTTTCTGTCTCTATAGATATACGTATTATGGACATTTCATAAAAATGAAACCATATAATATCTGGTCTTTTGAAATCAGTTTCTTTCACATAGCATAATGTTTTCAAGATTTATTCACATTGTAGCATGTGTCAATATTTCTTTTTTATTGTTGAATAACAATCCGTTCAGTGGATTTTATTTATCCATTCAACCATTGATGAGCGTTTGCATTGTTTAAACCTTTTTGCTATTAAGAATAAAGTGGCTATGCACGTTCCTGAACAAGTGTTTGTGTGGACATACATTTTCATTTCTTTTGAATAGATACCTAGGAGTAGAATTGCTGGGTTACTTGTTTAACGTGTTGGGGAACTGCCAAATTATTTTCCAAAGTTGCTGCATCATTTTACATCTCCACCAGCAGTTTATGAAGGCTTCAATTTCTCCACATCCGCCAGCATTTGTTATTATCTGTCTTTTTTATTACAGCTATTCCTAGTGGTTGTGAAAAGGTGTCTCATTGTGGTTTTGACTTGCATTTCCCTAATGACTAACGATGTTGAGCATTTTTTCATGGGCTTATTGGCCACTTATATATCTTCTTTGGAGAAATGTTTATTCGGATCCTTAGCTTATTTTTAAATTGGATTACTAACCTTTTTGTTGTAGAACTGTAAGAATTCTTCACTCTCTCTCTACAGTCTAGGTATGTCTCTTATCAGCTACATCATAGGCAAGTATTTTCTACCATTTATTCTGCTGTCTCTTTGCTTTCTTGAAGACGTCCTTTGAAACATAAAAGTTTTCAATTTTTATCAGGTAAATTTGATCTGTTTTTCTTTGTGCTTTTGGTACCATATGTATTGTTTGTGATTTTGGTACCATATCTAAGAAATCATTGCCCAATCAGAGGTCACAAAGATTTACTCCTGTGTTTTCGTCTAACAGCGTTATAGCTTTAACGCTTTCATTTAGGCCTTTGATACATTTTGGGTGAATTTCTGTGTATGATATGAGGTAGGAATTATGTGCTAATTTTGATGAAGTGTTTATTACCCCAGGAAGGGAATACATCTTCTTTTAGTAAAAGTGTTTTGAGAAGGATAACGTTCATTTATTAAAAACTATTTTGCTTAAACCAGGCACTTTTCTGTTAATACAATAGAAAAATCCTTAGTTTTCAAGGAGGTCACATTGTCCACTGACAGATGTAAACAAACAAATAAATATAACAAAGTCAAGTGGTGTAGAAATGATAAAAAGGGCAGAATGGTGAACGGGTGGAGAGTGCTGAGGGTGTTGTTTTTATTCTGAGTTGCCAGAGAGGGCTTCTTGGGTAAGGTAATATTTGAGCAGAGACTTGAAGGAAGTGAGAGAGTAAGAGCTGGGGATCTCTGGGGGAAAAGCATTCCGGGTGGAGAGAACAGAGTGCAAAAGCCCTGAGGTTGGAATGTGGCCCCTGCCACCCACCCCATGCCTGTGGAACAGCCAGGAGCTCAGTGTCACTGGAAAGAGGAGAGGAGTGACGGTCTGGGAAAACTGAAGACATGGGGGGAGCTGAATCACGTGGGCCTCATGGATCACGGTAGACATTTTGGATGTAACGTGGATTGAGACTGGAAGACTTTGGAGAGTTTTGAGCAGAGAGACCAGATGAGCCAACTTATGTTTCAGGAGGGCCACCTTGGTGCAAGCTGGAGAATCGTTTAGAACCAATTAGAAGGCAATAATTCAGGCTAGAGAAGATGAAGGCTTGATTCAAAGTGGCATGGCTGGGGATGGTCAGGGGCTGGGCATATTTGGATGATACAACTTGAGACATGAAACAAAGTGAATAATTAGGTATATTTCCAGGTTTTTGGCCTGGGCAGCGAGTCGTCATTAACTAAGATGAAGGAGAGTACAAAAGGAGCATATCTTGAGAGAGAGAGGTAGGGGTTCAGCTTGGGGCATACTAAGATTGAAATGCCTAGTTGATGATATCCAAGTGAAAATGTCAAGTGGGGAGCTCAGTACAATTCTGGCTGTGAGAAGACAGTTCTTAGCTCTTAGCTAGAGGTGTAAATCTGATGCTAACAGCATAGCGTTGGTGATTTTAGCCTTGGGACTGGATTCTGTCACCTAGGAAGAGAGAAGGATAGAATTGGAAAGCATCAAGAAGTGGTTCTTGCGGCATTCCAATGGTCCATTTCTACGCTGAAAGAGGAAAAAGAATTGGCAAAGAAGTCCTGGAAGATGTGACCAGTAAGCTAGGAGAACCCAGAACGATGCCATCATTGGAGTGGATTCAAGGGGAAATTGGAGGGAAAAGGAGCAGTGAGAGCAAGACGACAATGTTATTTAGGCTAAACAAATATTAAATGACTACTTCCTATGTGCCAAGAGTTGTTTTAGAGACAAGTCAGGGAAGAAAAGAGACCCAAACCTAACCTTTGTGAGGATGACATTCTAACAGGGGGAGAGAGACAATGAAATGATAGGTGTGCAAATTACACAGTACTGAAAGGTAATTCCTGCTTCGGAAAATATATTGAATAAAGATCATCAGGTGGGGAGCTTGGAAAGTGGGAAGACTGCAATTTTAAGTAGGATGGTTGGGGTAACCTTTATTGCAAAGGTGGCATTTGAACAAAGACTTGAAGGTGGTAAAGGAGTTAGCAGGTCCCTGAGAGAACACACCAGACAGAATTTGCCCCTGTGCCAGGGCTGAATGGGCCTAAGGAGACAAAAAACAAACAAACAAACCAAACCAAAACAAAAGAAAACAACAAAAGTACCAGTATGCCTAGAACAGTGTGAGTGAGGAAAGCAGTATTAGGAAGCTTGAGTGGAAAGATGACAAGAGACCTGAATGTTAAGGTCTTGCAAGCCATCATAAGGACTTGTGGGAGGGAGCCATTGGAGAATTGCATGGAGGAATGGCATGATTGGATAGCCTAATGGGTGGTGGACAGGCCAGACTCTGGTCATATACATATTTAAGAGACAGGGTCTCACTACGTTGCCCAAGCTGGAGAGCAGTAGAGTGAACCCGGCTCACTGCATCCTCAAAATCCTGGGCTCAAGAGATGCTTCCACCTCAGCCTCCCAAGTAGCTGGGACAACAGGGGTGCCCTCCTACACCTGCCTAATATTTTTGGCAATATTTTTGTAAAGATAGGGGTCTCACTATGTTGTCCAGGCTCCCATCATATTTTGAAGATAAAGCTTATCAGATTTACCGATGGCTGTGGGAAGTGGAAGTAGTAAGGAAATTCAAATTGAGTGTGCAATTTTGACCTGAATGACTGGAGGGTTTGGGCGGCCTTCACCTGAGATGGGGGAAGATGCAGGGGAAACAGGGAGGAAGTAAATGTTTTTGTTTATTCAGTTACTATTTATAAAATATTGAAGTAATAAGTTTTCAGGGAATTTTTACTTAGTCAAACATATTTAGCATTAACAGTCTACTGAATTTAACTTCTTAGTATTTCCTAGGGCCGTTCAATATTTCATGATTTTTTCATGTTAATCTGGTATCATCTAATCCTGTGACAAACCATGAGAATTTTCATTTTAATAGTACGTTCTTGACATTCAGTGGTAACTAAATGAAATTTTGTAGAATCTGTTTTTATGTCTATTTTTTGATCTCCCCAATTTGAATTTTGAATAAACAGGCATCTCTGTTTATTTGTAATTCATGTTTGAGAATGATTCATGCTCTTAAGACGTAACCAGCTTTGGCTTGAAAAATTAAATAAGCCTTTTAAATATTTAAGCTGTATAGTTTTGTACTAAATATAAAAGTTAAATAACCAGAAAGTTCACTTTTGCTGTGATAGCTTCCATTTGTAGCTTACAGTTCTGCAGTGGATTTTGTATTGACCGCAGTTACATGTCTGTGCATTTGCCAACTGAAATGAACAGCATGCTTAATTTTTCAGATAATGTAACCTAATGAATACACACGCCCAGTACATTTTTTTATTCAACTGAAGTGATTATAAGGGTGCGAAACACATTTGACCCTGTCTTTGTTGCTCTTATAAGTCCCTGTTTTACAACACAATACCTGAGACTTAGGAATGTATTTATTTATTTATTTGAGATCGAGTCTCGCTCTGTCGCCCAGGCTGGAGTGCAGTGGCGCAATTTTGGCTCACTGCAAGCTCCGCCTCCCGGGTTCCCACCGTTCTCCTGCCTCAGCCTCCCGAGTAGCTGGGACTACAGGCGCCGCCACCATGCCAAGCTAATTTTTTGTGTTTTTGGTAGAGACGGGGTTTCACCGTGTTAGCCAGGATGGTCTCCGTGTTAGCCAGGATGGTCTCGATTTCCTGACCTCGTGATCCACCCGTCTCGGCCTCCCAAAGTGCTGGGATTACAGGCGTGAGCCACCCGCGCCGGGCCGGGACTGAGTAATTATATTATAAAGCAGAGAGCTTTCTGTAGCTCATGGTTCCACGGGGCGGGAAGTTCATGGGACATGGTGCCAGCATCTGCTCAGCTTCCGGTGGGGGCTTTTGTGCTGGGTGGTAACATGGACGAAGGTCAACAAAGAAAGAGCAAAATCCGAGGGGGTCCTCCCTTTGTAATAGCCCCGTCTCAGGGGAATCAGTTTATTCTCACGAGAAGTAATCCAGTCTAAGGAGAGCAGAACTCACTACCATGAGACCCATCCCAGGCCATTCATGAAGGAACCCCCCCGCCAATGACCGAAACACCCCCACCGGGCTCCACCTTCCCCACCAGCACGCCGGGACCACATATCAACATGAGATTTGGTGGGGTCGAGCTGTATGTAAACCGTGGAACACCTGAAGCTCAAATATCACATTCCACTGAGGCGTGACCTGACTCCCCAGGGAGCTCGCTGGTGGCTCATTGAGCAGTCCTCTCATAGCAGTCACGATATATCTCGATTACAAACATGATCTCCTTGTATTTCAATTATACGCTTGCCCGTCTGTCCCTCTGTTCTGGCAAGTGCTCCCAGAGCAGAGAGCCAAGACTTATGTACTTCGTGGCCCCCCGAGTCTTAATGGTTCCTGCTATGGGGAAGACGTGCAACAGATGTAGAAAGATGTAGAGAGAATGCATACGTTCATAAGTGGGCAAATGCTGCAAACATTTTTAACACACACAAATGCTGTATCCGAACTCTCTTCATGGAAAGTTCAAACAATAACCAAAAAGCAGCCTCTCTCCAATTTTTCACTGAAGCAGAGTCCAGGACTTGTGAGACCAATTGCGGCATTCCTCCAGGGCTGCTAAGGAGCCTGAAGAACTGAGGAGAGAAAACAGGGCACAGTCACTCCAGCCTGAGTGCAAAAGTAGATGAAGCTGTCCCTTCTCGGAGTCGTTCTTTTCCATTCTTGGTATAGGAGTCAAAGTTTCTTTGCTGGGCTTCACTAGAGGTGATAATTCTATAAAATAATATGCTTAGTTTTTCAGATAACATAACCTAACTAATGTACATGCGAGTAGGTCATATTCCTTTTTGGCCACTCTAGCACAGATTTCTCCCAAAACATTTGGGCAGTGAACAAAAGCTAAAAAACTGCTCCTCTCTGGTGCTATAAAAGATAGCCTTTGGCAGGCCACGCAGGCCTTTATAGACAGCATCTTGTCTTCACAGCCGCACCTCCTTTTTTGAGGTCACATCATCAGCATTCTGAGTACTAGAGTACCTATTTAGGACACAAGAACATGCAGCTATCAAAGAATTTGCACGGAGCACATGGCTAGTAAAAAAACAACAAAAAAATCCCACTGTTCTAGGATTTCTCCATCGATTTGAGGGAACCAGGGAATTCTCTAGCAGCCATAGTTAAGGGTCACTTTAGCAATTGGAAACAATGATCAAGCAGCAAATTGTTGGCAGGGGACATCCAGACAGAAGGTAGCTTAAATTGATGGCTTCTGTGGAGGCCAAGGGAATTCAAAATAGAATTTGCCTGGGATTTTGCTGGCCAAACCACCTTTACTAAAGAACTGTGATATCCAAACAATGCCCATCTTCCAGATCGGATTCAGAAAGCCAGAATGAGGAGTTCCTAAGTAAATAAAAGGTATTCCAGAGGGATGAAGGGACCACTTTTCAAAAAATAAAATAAAAAATGCCTCTTCCATGTATTGCCCCAATTTGCTCCATAGGCAATGTTGCTGTGAAGCTATCCAAAGAATTTATTATTTGGTGCTATCAGGTGTTTAAATAGCTTCAAATAATTTTATATATAATTTACAAGATTTTAAGTTTTGACTGTACCTGTACATGACCTCTGTCCTGAATACTCATTTGGCATGGACGGCAACTTAACCTGGTCTAAGGACAAATGATTCTAGCTGGATATACGTCTTCATCCTGGAAAGATTCAGACGACAGTAGAGACAATCATCACCATTATCTCCCACTACAGTCTCTGCCAGCACAGGTCCTACCTGTTCTCTTGGCTCCCAGCTTCTAGGTCAAAATGATTGCAACCTGTGTAAACTTAAGCAGTGCCTGTAGGCTAACACCAACAATTTCTTGGCAAGTGAAATTGGACCCTTGCTTACCTCCCCCGCCTCGGATCTCACTGCTGCACTAATTCCTGCTATTCTCCCTGGCTCTGATTCTCCTGAGCTGCTTCCAGGTCTCCACATGGCTCAGATGATCTTTTGCCCTCTGCCTCCCTGGTCCCTCTGCCTTAGTAACCTCTGTTCTGGTGCCAACCGCCCCTCACTTTGCAGACCCTGCTGCTGGCTGAAAGCTGCCCACTCTTACCTGAGCCAAGGTTGCTTTCCTGAATGCCAGTAGCCTTTCACTCAGCCCAATCCCCTGTAAGTGCTTCCCTGTGGCATGCCCCATCTTTACCCTTTCTCAGTCCTTAGTGTTCTCCACTGTATTGTAGTTGTCAGGGGAGATGACTTATTCCCGGCACCTAGTTTATTGCAGAGGCATAATGCATATTTCATGATAAATGAAACCCCAGAACCCCACCCCCTGAAAAAAATGCACCAAATACTGTTGTTTCTCAAAGAGGGCAGTCTTGGTGCAAAAGAAGAAAATGAAGCCTGAGTTTGTATTACAAAGGCATGAGCTGGAACCAGCTCTGTTACCTACTACTCTTGCACCTCTAAGAAATCACTTCCTTTCTAGGCGAGTCAGTTCGTGCATCTATGCAATAAGGGTAACGGTACTCTGCGTCTAAAGTAGCTGTGATTTCTAAAGGCTTACTGGCACACGACGTACATAGCAGTGCAGTATTTGGGACATTGTTGGTAGGAGTTAAATTTCTCATCATTCCATGGATATCCTGGAGTGTTCATCTGGAATGCAGCTGGACAGAGCCATTCCTTCGTGTCCACATGGCCACATCGCACCTTTGCTCAGTTGCCATGACAAGCTGTAGGCTTCCCTCACAGTCACTCCAAGACGGCTCTGCGTGCAGAGGCACTGGTGAAGTGGGGCAGGCTGCAGCGTGGATATCTTGCACTCAACCCCCTAAAATGGACACTTCCAGGTACATTGGCCGGGAGAGGAGTCTCTGCGGTTGGTCTATATGTGACGTTACATGGCTAAATGAAACAAAAATGCTCTGCGCTTATGGCCCATGAAAACAATGAATCAAGGAGGAGAAGACAAGGCAGAAGGTGAAAAAGTTTCAATCTCCAGGAAGCCGCGCCTGCGCCTCTCATCAACCTGTCTTCACCAGCTATTGTTAAAGGAATAGACGGCATTTCTAATAAACATAGTATCATTTGCAAAATACCAAGTAGATTATTTTGTTTTGTTTAGAAGAGAATACTTTGGAATCTGAGGGTGCTATCGACCTTCATATGGCACAATAATGATACCAACAATAAAAGTCACATGAACTGAGAGCTTATTGTGTGGCAGATGCTGTGATAAGCATGTTACAAGTGCTATCTAATTTTTATTTCATTTTCTAAGGATGTTGGAGGTGGCTTCATGTGCCAAGAGTGTCTTACGCTGACCAGGCTGCTATAACGAAATGCCAGAAACCTAGTGGCTTATAAACAACAGGAATTGATTTCTCACAGTTCTGGAACCTGGAAGTCCAAGATCAAGGCGCTGGCAGATTCGGTGTCTGGTGAGGACCACTTGCTGGCTCGTAGATGGGGCTTTCAGGCCACGTGCTCACATGGTGGAAGGGGAGAGGGAGCTCGTCGACGTTTCTTTTATGAGGATACTAATCCCATTCGTGAGGGTTTCTCCCTCAAGACCCAGTCACCTCCCAGGGATCTCATCTCCTCATACCATCGCCTTGGAGATGAGGATTTCAACAGAGGAATTTTGGGGACACAAATGTTCACACAATTGTAAACAGGAAACTTTTGCAATCTTAGTGTTACTATAGAAAGAAGGAAATTTTTGTGTCACTTTTTGAGCATGGAAAACCCAAGAAAAACATTTCCAGCTTCTCCCTACCCCTTCTTCCCTCCTTCCTGGTTGGGTAGGAGAGGCCTCTGTGAGCCATGAATTGGGGAGAATGAGTGGAACCTGGTGGGCTTGGCACAGCTTAGTCTCTGTTGGATCCACCTGTCCCCTGCCGGGTGCATTTTGACCTGCTCTTGGCTCTTTGCAAGCTTAGAGAAGCTGGCTTTGCCCATATTGGGCCCCGACCATAAAATGGCCAAATTAGCAAGGGGGTCCATATCTAAACCATATTCTCTAATCAGCTTAATAGTAACACAGCTGATATTTTAGTTTGCATTTCTATCCCCTATGTCTGATTTCTTAATAGATACCAAACCAGGAGGGGAAAATAGGGTTTTTATTTGCCATCCTACACCCATCCCCGAAACCAAAATTTTAACTGGAAAATCAAACGTTGAGCTATAAGCTTTGCATTAACAACACATTCAGTTAGCCCACAAGGGGACACAGAGCACAGGCTCCTGAAGGAGATAATTGATCTGGAACAGCCTTACAAAAACGGGATTTGTGGAGATTTGGTCCTCAGAAGATTCTTTAAAAGCTAGAGGAAAAGGGTTGATATGAGGAGTATGGACACCGCCTAACGTTGCCGATGAGTTGACATGTGCTTTCAGTTCACTCGTGCACGGCACACAGGCGTAACCACTCCCTCCCATACCACACTGCTCATGTTGGGAGCGATGGGACTTCATTAACAAGATCTTACCATTCATCCCTTCTCTCTATTATCTCCTCTAGGATGGAGGACAATATGAGTTGAAATACCAACTTATGATTTATTTTTGCCAGCCACAGAAGTGCTCATCAAAGTTAGATGCTAACAGTTTTGAAACTCCTATCTCCTAGATCCAGAGACCTACAAGCTGAGAAGTGGCTAAAGGGAGAGGGAGAGGGAAGAGAAAGGAAATGCAATCTTTTCTGAGACAGAAAGGCAGCCTGGCATGCAGAAGAGATCAGGGGCCTCTGCTGCCACCCTGGAGAGCCCTGAGTGAGGGCACCATGGCCAGGACAATTGACTTGCTCAGTTCTGGCCCAGGCAGAGGAAAAATGGAAATTTCCCTAAGGGCAGTAAGTCCTATTTTAGACCAGCAGCAGCTGCTTCTTTTTTCTTTTTCTTTTATTTTGAGATGGAGTTTTGCTCTTGTTGCCCAAATTGGGGTATAATAGCGCAATCTCGGCTCACTGTAACTTCCGCCTCTCAGGTTCAAGCAATTCTCCTGCCTCAGCCTCCCAAGTAGCTGGGATTACAGGTGCCCACCACCACAATCAGCTAATTTTTGTATTTTTAGTAGAGAGGGGGTTTCACCACTTTGGTAAGGCTGGTCTCGAACTCCTGACCTCAGGCGATCCACCCACATGGGGCTCCCAAAGTGCTGGGATTACAGGTGTGAGCCACCGTGCCCAGTCAGCACCTGTTTCTTTCACGAGGTAGGAGCTGGAAAGTGGGTAGCGAGAAGGCCTCGTTTTGCTCCCAGGAGCAGCTCCCTGGGAGGGATGGCTGCAGGAAGCTTGCCCAGGAGTCCCTCCTCTCACTGGGGAACGGGAAAGTTGAGGCAGGAGCAGTTCCCTCCTGATCCCCATCTCATTTACCTTTATCCCAGATCACTGTCTCCTTCTGGATTACAATAACTTTTCTTAACACTTCGAAATAGAATTTGCAAACTATTTGTAAAATAAAAATATTCAGATCATCAACATTTTTAAATGAAGTGGAGGAATGTAAATATTGTCAAAGTTGTTTTTTCTTAATGATATACCTATTGTTAACCTTACCTGTGTCCTTCAGATAGAGATGTTTGATTTGTCTGAGTGACATACAGAAGAACCCCAGCTATGCATTCAGGAGGTTAGACATGAATTTAAATCTAATCCTTCCCCATCTCCAAGATGCATACATATTTTCTCAAAGCTTCGCAATAGTATTGAAGAAAAGACACATCTTTTTATTTGTCCAAATGTAGCATTTTTTAGAATTTACACATGCAAAACAATTTGCAGGTTTATTTTTATATTTAAGGAGGCAACAGTGCACTGTTGTCCCTAAATCTGGGTGCCCTGGTCACTTGTAACTCCTCCCTGAGTGATAACGGAGTTTCTCTAGAATAAAATCATAGAAGGAGTCCATTATGAAGTCAGTCAACTAGACCCAGCCTTCCTGGCAATAAAACGTGGTGCAAAAATTTCTCCTCTTCTGCGCGATTATAAAAGGAAGGTCAGATTAGGTTTGAGATCACAAGGAAAATTCCTTGGGAAGTAAACTTTTCTATATGATAGCGAAAGGTACCACTCAGAAGAGTCAAAGAGATAGCCCTCTCACCCCAATGTCAATAGGAAATTCAAGACCATTGACATTGTCATTGGCAGAAGGGATTCCGGGATGATTGACATAAATTGCTATCTTGGAAGAACTGTGGAGAAATGTCATTTCCGAAATTAAATAGCTTGAATCTCTGTGGCCAGGGGATGGATGGCGTGTGGATGACCACACACAGCGGGGAGCTCACTTGGCATTTAGCTCAGTTACCATGATGCCCTGAACATACACGTCTGAAAGGAAAAGAAAAAAAGAAAGGGGAAAAGGGATTCCATTGCCTAGAAACCAAAACCTCACGACAGACAAACCAAACAGAAGAAGGAAAAGTCTTTGTACACTTTGCCTTGCTTTGTGTCATATTTTCATCTCTAGAAGAAAGGAAATTTTCTGATGAATCATCTGATATGAACAGAAAGTAAAACAGGAGTTGCCTCCCGGAGTCTCCACTGAGTGATAGTGCCTACCTGGGCTTGCAGCATCCTCTAGAAAGGAAAGATGATGAGAATGCAGAAAGTTAACTCATTAATAAATCACATCTCTGCGCACAATTTGCCAACTTTTCATTCTGTCTTACAAGGTTTTAGGAAGAACTTAAACAAGGGCAGCTTTCAGAGGCAGAATGCGGCAGCTGAGAGTCAGTGTTCTCTGTACTAAGATGTGAACTTTGTTCTTTGCACGCTAATTGCATTGTGTCAACAGAAGCAATTTCTGTTAGAAAAAAGAAAATGTATAATGGTATTTCATACTAACATGAGACTCTGAATCCGGGTACCTTTGAAGAGTCTGGAAGTGCTGTAACAAACTGCTAACATTTACACTCATGGAAGAAAGCTTTTAGAAAATGAGATGTGTACTTACATTATCTTGAAGTGTTGATTGTTAAAAGGAATAAAAAGTTTCATTGAAAAGTGTATTGTAGGGTGCTACAATTTGCTTGGGGATTTTGTTTCATTTCCTGTGTAAGGAACAGATTCACAGACATTTAGGCGAGTTAAACATTCATACACCTCTATAGGCCCCGTCTTGCCCTTTGAGCTGCTGCTATGTATTTATTACTAGAGAAAATTGTACCAGCTAGGCAGCAAATTGCAATGCCCTAATTTCAACATTTCTTCATCTTGCCTAGACTGACAGACACCCTTCAAAACTGTTGGGTAAATTTTCTGGTGATCTTTGGCTCTCTTACAAATTACTCCGAAGCTCAGTCCTTAAAAATAACTGTTTTATGATGCGTGCAGATTCTGTGGGTCAGGAATTCAGAATGGATACAAGGGGTGCTTGTCTCTACTCCATCATCCTGGGGCCTCAGCTGGGAGGACTTGAGGCTTTTTTGGCAGGGGATCATAATTCCTTGTAATTTTAAAAGGGATTTCACATTTTATTTCATGTAAAAAGAGGATAAGATATAGTTTGGAGATTTTGTTTTCAAATTTAGGGGTGTGCCTTTCAAAAGATCATAAAACTTAAGAGCCATGATTGATGATGGAGGATTTGTCCTTCTTTTTCTGAGACTATAGAACTAGAATTTTTCAGCATTAAAATGAAGGGATACTCCTTTAGAATACACACATGAGGAGACTGAGGCAGAGTTCTCGGCTAGGAACCCAGAGCTGGAATGGTCCCTGGTGGGATTGCAGAGAAAACTGCTGTTTTCTGTGTTTGCACCCAGGCCACAGATAAATATCCCCTCTCTCTAGAGATTGAGAACACTGTTGAGAACAAGTTTGTTTTGAGAGTTAAAAAACTTATCATTGAAAAGGCTACATACGATATGATTCCAAACATGTAATATTCCAGAAAAGGCAAAACTATGAAGACAATAAAAAGATGAGTGGTTGCCAGAGGTTGAGGGGAGGGAGGGATGAAAGAGGCAGAGCACAGAGGATTTTTAGGTTGGTGAAACTATAATCCTTTGTATGATATTTTAATGGTGGATGCATGCCAGTATACATTTATCCAAACCCATAGAATGTACAAGATCAAGAGTGAACCCACATGCAAACTCTGGACTTTGGGTGATAATGATGTATCAGTGTGGTTTCATCAGTCGTAACAAGTGTACCACTCTGGTGTAGGACGTTGATAGCGGGGAAGGCTGTGGGTGTGTGGGGATAGAGGGAATATGGAATATCTCGGTACCTTTCACTCCATTTTGCTGTGAGCTTAAAACTGCTCTAAAATAAAGTCTATTTTTTTTTTAAAGGCACATCAGGTGAATTTGCTTTAATATATAATTTGGAAAACAAAAGTCGGGTACTCAGCACGAGAGTTTTTTTGGAGAAACATGATATCACCACAAGGGCCCACTTAGTGAAAAGATTCCAGCAAGTATATTCCTTGTTGAGAAGAGTCTGAGGAGTCATCAGAGAAAAGGCAATTAATTCCCCTCTCCAGGTGGACTGTTGGAATGGAGGGTGTAATAAAACGCCAGCAAACAGATCTGTCTGCCAAGAAAAGCTGGACAATCGCAGCGTATGCTAAGACGTGTGCACGTTTAAACCATGCTAGGCAGTTATTCAGTTTGACTTGAACTGGACAGGCTCCATTTGGAGGCTTGGTCTGGGCATCTCTCCTTTCACAGACAGAACAAATGAGAGGGAGTTCTGAAGGGAGCATCAGAAATGATAAAAGGGTTAGAAAATGTGACCCATGAGAAAAGGTTAAAAGAACTGGACACATTCAATCTACAGAAAAGAAGACCTGAGGGAGACATAATAACTATTTTACTCCCACATAAAGGGATATTATAAAGAGGATGGGGACCAATTATTCTCATTAGTCAATGGGGACAAAACAAGACGTAATAGGCTTATGCTGCAGTAGGGCAGATTTAGGTTAAATATCAGGATGAGCTTTAACACTATCAGAAGTTCGAGAAGATGAGGGAGGGTTTGTGTGGACGCTTCATCCCTAGAGATGGCTGAGGTTGAATTTAATGCGTTATTAATTGAGATGGGTTCGGAATTTTAAAATCAAGTCCTCTCTTGTATACGTAGCTTGATGTGTCATTTAATCCTCTTACTCCACTTAAATAATTGATTTGGGGATCTATGTGAACGGGAACAAATATATATGTCTGAGAGTTTCCCATTCTACGTCTTTACATTATGGTGTCAAGAGAAGAAACACTGTTCTTAAATAAGCGTCAAGATACATTTATTACATCTGTTATTAGAGAGTGCACAGTGTACTATTTCATAATTCGTGAAATGTACAACTTCCATCAACCTTTGAAATGTTTTACAGAAACATAACACTCAATAGTGTCTAAACAAGTATGTGACAAGAACATTGAAACATGCTTTCTATAAGGAATAAAATCGTATTACCAGTAACTTCTCTCTCTCTCTCTCTTTCTCTCTCTTCCCCCACCCCTCGCCCCCCTCTCATTTCCTGGTTTCAATCAGGCTTTAGAAAACCCTTGGCACCTGGAACCAAGGAACGTACAACGCCAAACACTCACCCCCTACTGTGGCTTATTGGAATTTTTATCTGCCTAAAGATTGGGCAAGTCTACCTCATTATTTCTCCACTCTCTCATTGGTCACAAAGTTTGTAGCCCTTGATACATCTTTTCATGGAGCCATTAAGTGAAACAGCCAGTAATGAGTGTCTTCATAATGACTCATTTAGTTCCTTCCAGTGGAAGCGATGCATATTACTTCTGCAACACTTCACCTACTCCATTCAAGAAACCAGCAGCCCTGGTTAGTTCCCATTACAAACTTAACTTCTCTTGAAATCTCTGGTGCTACAAAATGTTCTTTTCACTTCCCATGATCTTGATTTTTAATATACTCTACAGCTTGCTTATTGTGAAAACAGTGAAATTATTTTAAAGGGTCCTACAGTTTTCACGTATTTATATGTATCCCAAACTCTTTCAACTGCCAATTGTTCATTAAAATCCTGTAAATTGGAATCATTCATAAAAAATAAAAGTACTTTAATGCTATGGTATGTCGATCTTACCAGGGTGTCTTTGTGAAAATAGCATGTTTCAAAATAATTCTAAATTTTCAAATAGATTGTTCAAAGACAAGCTTTCATTCATAAATATTGGTACTACACACTTCGTGATTGCGCTTCCTGGTAAGTAGAGTCTAAATAGAGTCTAAATATAATCCAGGCCCTGTCGATGGCCAAGGTCATCTCACCACCAGTGAACAGAAGTTTATCATGCAGAAAAGTATGTTGCATATGAAAAGTATGTTGTATATGAAAAGTATGTTGCATATGAACATGAACAATGGACTGTTGTATTTGCTGGCTGTTTATGTTTTTCAATTACATTAATCAACGATGGGTCTTTATATCCTGAAAAGAAATAAGTCTTTCAGAATAAATTGGGATCAGATTGTACTAGATAATCTTTATTCCATACTAACGATCAAGAACACAGCATTCTAACTGTATTTGGCTAGAAATTTTGATACCCAAATTAGAGATATTTGAATTTTTAAAAAAGAATGTTATAGGTAGTCTTATGGAAATTACTTTTGGCATTAAAGATTACATAAAATGTTTCTGAATTTCTGATTCGTAAATCCAGTCAATTCCAAATCTCTTATATCTTCTGGGAATTATTTGCACCATTTACATCTTGGCTGATGCTGGCTTCACATACTAAATAGCAACTTTGACCATCCAAGTTGCCTTTTTAAAAACCGTGTTGACTCTTAGCATGGGGTACAGAGAAAAACCCAAATTCATGCATGATCTCATTTGTCAATCTTTCTTTGATTTTTGGAGCAGTAGTTCTTTTTATTTTTGATTATACAAATAATAAAAGCTTATCACATAGCATTTAGAAAATACCCAAAGCCTAAAGATTAAAGGAAAAACCAATCATAATCGCACACTTAAGCAACATTAAGTTCACCCGATGTGTTTGCATTTTCTGGGCCTCTGAGCTTTCCCTGGACTAGCTTCTTCCCGGAATGCTTTCCTCTCAACCAGCCACCTTGAGATCTACTTTTAAACCTTTAAGATTCAGGTAACATCTTGTTAATGCTTTCTGTGGCCCCTGACCCCTACACAAAAGGTCTCATTGTGTTGTAGTGATTTGTATTAAATGCTTGTTATTCCTCCCCACAGGATGGTTTCAAGGCAAGGCCTGTCTTATGTGTTTTTATAACCTTGGCAATTAGCATAGCGCTTGCATCAAGTGGGCTCCATCGATTTTTGATAAATGAGTAAAATAAACAATTTTCTCCAGTCACTGCAGAGTCCAACCAACTCCTAGCCAACCTTCTCCCTGTACCCACTCTTGCCATGCAGGGAAAGCCCATCTACTACATGAATCTGGGTAAGAAGGAACAACACACTGCAGCCAATTTCCTTCCTTCTGTCTGACTCAATCTCTTGTCCTTGCAACAGCGTTTGAGTTTATAGTACTGATTTAGTTACTGCATCATTTGGTTAAAAGAAAACCACGACTATTTGTTAAAACTCTGCCACTGATGTGTACTTAAAAATAGTTAGTATTTAATGAAACATCTCATTTGCTTCAAATTTTTACTAAGTCGCTCATTCTATTTTGCACTATGTTTTATTAGATTATCTGTCATAAATAGCAAAAGGGATGTGGTTGCAGGCACTCACCATATAACCAGGCACAGTCAATACTCACTCACTTCCCTACCAGAGACCTGTTGAAGTTGGCTTTTCTCATTTGTGATGCTACACTTATGTTCTACTCGCCAAATTGATCCTCTAAATTCAAAGGATTCTTGCAAGTGTATGATTAGATATACATAATTCTGGTGACAAATCATAGGCCTACAGTAGAATAATTTGATATTTGAATGAGATCCCTGTCATGATAAATATTACGATGATGTGAGTTGAACCACAGCAGGTACAAAAAAGAGGGGGCTCACTTGGGAATTCTTACAAACACTTTTATTTTTATTTTTTCAGGACATTGGTAGTTTCAACTCTAGCCTAGAATATTATTATAGGCTAAGCTTAAAATGAAAATGCCCTCAGGTCATAGGGAATCATTACATGTCTTTCCACTGATAAATTTGTTGTTGAATTTATTTATATAAAATCAGTTGTTCTCCACATATGTTATCACATAATTTAATTGATATAATTTGTTTTCTTTCTGGAACCTCATTAAGGAGATTTCTGGAGATGAATTGTGCATGTGTATTTGGTGAGGAAGGCATAGCCTAGCATGAAGGTCTCTTTGCTGGGAGTCAGGAGACCTGGCCCGTTGCATTGTCTCTGGCCACCAACCTGGCAAGTTTCTACAAATAATTACTTTGTCCCTCCAGTCCTATTTTGAACCATACTGTCCCTGAGGTCTCCTTGATCTCTACAATTAAATGATTCTATTTTCTCTATGGATTTTGTAGTCTTCTCTAGGCTCTGGTTATTTTTCCTAAGAAAACTTCACATCTTTCTGCACATTTGGTTCTCATCCCAAGTATTTGCAAAGTGGTCATTCTCATTGGCTCCTGCAACTGTGGTTTAAACATTTCAACCACTGTGGAGTCTTTTAGGTCATTAGTGTCCAGTATGTCTGTTAACTTGAGTATATGACGTGACTCCAGAAAGTTCTGCAAGTGTGAGCTTTTGGAACGGAACAAGGAACACTGTCAAGGCACTTAATGCGGAGGCTGTGTCTGCCCAGTCTGCATCTGCCTGTGTGCCCAGCACTGAACTTTGTGTGGCCCCTGTCAGTTGGGTGAGCGGCATCCAGAGATTTTAGAGCAAACCATCCGGAGCAGGAGTGAGAGCGTTAGGTGCAGAACCATGGGTACCTCCGATACACATGTGCAGATCCCTTGCATTATCCAGCTTTGAAAGAGACAAAGGCTATTGTGTACTTATGGCTTATTTTCCTCTAAGAGAAAAACTTAGTAAGCATTTTTGACACATGGACTAAGTATGTCTGTGTAACAGCTGGAATGACACAATGGACCCTAATAGCTTTTTCAGGTTTTTTCATAGTATTTGCACACTGCAATCTCCCTCTGTCCCCCAGAAGATTTGCTTACATGCCGCTCTCCTGCCTAATGTTTGGATCTGGATATTTATTAAATGAAACAGAAGAGCCGGGCAACTTCTAAGGGCCTTAAAGGGGATACTTTGTTCTTCAGACGTTTATTCCTGCAAAAGTCCAAATACTACGTATATGGGAGATTACTTTCCAATTTGGATGACGAAATAATTTATGGGCAAAGATGTCAGACCTCCGTAGTGTGTTTTTGTCCACCCAATCCTGTGCACTATCAGGCACACACCCCAGTGAAAGCGACAAAGGTGTTGCCTTGTAGCAAGAGCGGCCACGTGGCTGTGATTATGTATGAATTAACACATCAACATTATGAACCTCCGAGAAAAACACATTTCCCTGATGTGTATTTGTGGCTTGTAGGTTTGTAAATGGAATAAGTGAAACAATGGCACACTCTCTCCCTCATTTCTCCTTGCATATTTGTTGGTTTATTTGCCCTGTTTTGGATATAGGGATATGAAAGACAGGTAGGAATGTGTGTATAGAAGTTTATCATTTATAAATAGAGTGTAAATTGAACATGCCATTTCTCCATCAGCTGTGATATAAATGCTTAATGTTAGAATGCATTGCTCTGCAAGTGATTGTCTCTGTGGCTTTGTTTACACCATCTTTTTGCTTTTAGTGCTGGTAGGGGGAGTGGGGGTGGGGTGAGAGGAGACATGCCTAGTGTGAAATTAGAGAACTGCAGTGTTCTGATGGCAACTTTCTTCTCCAGCAATTTCTAGCAACAAGCTGCAGGAACATCACTTTAAATAGATCCGTAACAAAGAGTTAAAAAAAAAAAAAAAAAAAAACGCATTAGGTCTTTTTGTTCTTCTGTAGCAAAATAACAACTTCAGCCTGTATTTCAAGATGCATATTTGCTCTGTCAGTCCCCCGGACTTAAAAGTGAAGTTGAAATCAATCTCAGATGGATTATCTGTGTGATATAAACATGTGGGCATGAAATGTATAGAGACTACATATGGCAGGCCCATCTGATATAAACAAGTGGGGCTGAGAAATATACATACATGCCGTGATTGATTTGTTAACTGTGTATGTAAATGGAGCTGAAAGCCCATTTCCAAGCATGACCTGCAATAAGCAAACGCATATAAATACACAATAAACGGAGATAACACAAGAATAACATCAATTAAAACAATTATGACAACTTGTAGTCATCACGAGGTATTGTTTCAGTTCCATCTTAAAACAGGAAAAGCTTCCAATTGTTCTTAAATCAACTGGTAACTGATTCCACATTTGTGGAGGCTTGACACAAAAGGATTTTTGTCCCTCGTTTGTATTCATCTGAGGACATGTGAGTTCCAAAGCCTGAGAAGGGAAGTTATGTATGGCCTTCTGTTGGACTGGGACAGGTTGAAGTGGTGCTTACCAATAAGACTCCTTTTATTTCATTATTGCGAAGTACACATTTTATATTTTCTTACCAAGCTGAAAGGGCAAAAGTCTAAGTATTAACATTTTAAATGACTGCCTTGAAGTCTACCAGCTAAAGAAGGCAAAACCTACAATTTATACTTTAGTAAATCAATTTGCATTATTTGGTGGTATAATTGAACAGAATGCACAGTTACATATTTAAATTTACTAGGGCAAAGAATTACGAGAAATTCACGCTCCCGTGACGTGAAATTATTTTGTTCATGTGCATGGATGTATACCTACCTTAAAGAAGCAGGTTTTATTGCCACACACCCAGGGCTTCAGGGCCCCTGATTGCCGGTACCTGCGTCTGGGTCTTTGTGTGCACTACCATCCTTCCTTAGCCCCTTCTCCACTACTACTTAAGACATGATTAAAATGCCTACTCCAGCAAACCCCATGCTTCCCTGGGGCTGGGTGGGTTGCTTTCTGTTTATCTTCTCTGCAACAGAGACCTCTGCTCAGGTTCTCCTCATAGGGTCTTGTTAATCACAGGTTACACAGGGGCTAGTTGTTGGATCTCTCCCCCTCATGAGGTTGCAGATTTGAGGAGCCAAAGGCATCCTATGGGTCTTATCTGACCAGTTAGTCCTGCATCAGGACAGCAACCACGTAGAAGTTTCTAAACAAGCAGAGACTAAATGTCTTAAATCATGGTAGAAGGCACAAATTTTTGTCTAGACTCAGAATTTCAGACATTTCCTGGATATCAACAGATTGTTACCAAGGCAAAATGAAAAGTATCACCACTGTGTAGTTGTAACTATTTATTAAGACGTCAGGGCCAAATAACCCTGATTTAGTATCTGCATGTCATCTCTGACTTGCCCATGCAGTGAAAACTTGACCTCTGCAAGCCTGTGTCTGACACACTGCCACAGTGAGTTCCTCTCTCCTCAGCCCGCCTGGCTCCACGGCTCCACTCAGCCACTATACTCTAGGGTCACGGTCCACATGTGGCTCTCTTCTCTCCTCAGCTGGCTCTTAAATTCCTCCCAGGAAAAGAAAATACACTTATAAATTTTTGACTCAAATAATCGAAGTGGTTGCCTTGAATTCTTCATCGCTTTATTTATGAAAGCCTGATTGGGTGTCAATGGCGATATTGTTTTGGGTATAAATCCTGTTACTCGTAGCTTTATTCCATTTTGCGAAATAAGGAGAATTGGTATTTAATTGAGCTTCCACATGAGATATGATTAAATAATTTCTACTGAAACCCATAGGCATGCAACCATGCAGAGAGATATTGTGACCTCTGCCTCAGAATGGGACCATTAACCCTTTGACATCTCTGGTCTGTCCTCTGGTGTGGAATGACCACCAAGGTGAGTTTGAGGAAAAGCCACAGCAGCCTCTTCACCTGTGTTTTCATCGGTTTCTTTTTCCAATGCCTCTATTCAATTTATATAAAGAAAAAACAGAGCCTAGGGACTCTTCACACTTCTGAGTCTCTGTCAAGCAAAGAGATAAAGTAAGGGTCAAAGAAGGTGTGTGATAATGTAACCGAAGTGTCCATGTCTTCCAGTAAGAAAAAGGGCTTGACCCAGTAATGTGTATGCAAGTTCCCTCCTGACTCTAGAGGTCCGCCTATGTCTATCGAGTACAACCATGTGGGTTCCAAGCATGTATGCATTATAATTGGGTAAATAGAATTCTGTTATTGGGGTGGCACATTTTCTCCTTGGAGAGGAAAAATTTTCTTCAGAGCAGAGGGTCCTGAGGTCCCTGACCAAAGAAGTTCATTTTAAAAGACAACATCCACGGAGTTTGTGAATAGTCACCAAACAGACCAATTTAAAATGACATTCGGCCACTTGGATGAGTCAAACGTGACGCCACTGCTCCTGCCTTAGTTCTCTAAGTGGAGAAAATGGATTTCCTGTAGAATTCTGGATGAGAGCTCTGGATGAATTCCCAGGGAAAGAAATGTCTGACTATAAGCAAAAGTGGTGTCAGGTTGGGTTTGGGGAATTATGGATGATTTCATAGTGAGGGAGATCAAATACAAGGTAGCTAGTGTAGGAGATAAAGCTAGTGGCACAAGCAGAGACAGGACCAAAGGGCATCATTCATCTAGCCAGGGAAACTTGTTCTCCCTCAAGAGGCTGGGGAGTGGTGAAAGCCTGGTGAGCAGGGAGGACGTGGTCAGGCTCACGCAACTCTTGGCAGCCAGTGGGACAGGTATGCACAGACACACACCGCTGCCCACCTGGTCACTGTGCTCTGGATCACCCACCGTCATAAGGGCTCTGCAAGTTCTTCAGTGAAGTTGGATATAACTCTTAATTTGCTTGGAGAATATGAAGATTCAAGGGACTGAATGTTTTATTGTGCAGGGTTGAAATAGAAAAATATGTAACCATTTCTGGAAAAACTTTTATCCAAATAGGCCTCCTTGTGTGGAGTTGGAAGAAGAGTATAATTTCCTCGCAGACTATTCCTGCATGATTCGGGAACACTTCTTTAATATCCAACAGAAGAATGAGATGAAAACAAAAGGATCTGATCATGTGCCTTCCACCAGAGTCCACATCCTCCCATCATAGGATGCTCGGGTAAAAGCACGAGCATCTCAGGTTAGACTTTTGAGAAGAAGACGTGATGTGAAGATTTCTGTGTAATCGAAGCAGGAAGGAAGAGCGTCCAGGAGAAACTGGTGAAAGATGAGGTAAGCAGGCCACAGAAAAGGGGAAGCCAGGCCAGGGAGTCACGCTAAGCAAATGAGCATCCTCAATCTGATCTGCCAGGGAGCTCTGGAGTATGAGTCAAACCTGAGAGATGGACTGACTTGGGGACGAGCCAGTCTTCATACCTGACACTGGCCAGACTTTGGAGAGGGGAATCAGGAGCTGAAGGGCAGTTCTCTGCCCCGATGCAAGCCAGGGAAGCAGGGCCATTGAGGAGGAGGTGGGGGGGACACCAACAACCGGTAAAGAGACCCAAGAAACTCTTGGCTAAGCAGAGCCATGTTTCCAACAAACTTTTCACCAACCGAGGTCTGCATACAGGCTGAGAAGTACGGTTTGGAGTCTGATATGCACGTTTTTTTTCCCCCCTTGAGCATCTACTTTTCTTATGAGATGTGTACACTTTAGCAAAGTACTGAATTGTCTCCATATAAGAGCTCAGAGTTTCTACTTTTGCAAAATGGGAATAATGATATTGCCTCCCTTATGGAACTGTGGGACTTAGATGACATGGAGTATGTATATACTCAGCTCAGTGTCTGCACATAACAAATGGTTAATAAATGTCAGTGAAAAGGAGAATTGAATTTCTTATGCTTAAATAGTCATCATTGACTAAGTGTTTAATGAGAAAGCATGCAAATGGTGTGGATACGTGGAACTCCAAATAAGATTTGTCCTGATACTTGAGAGCAAACATACAATCTGGCTTTTTGAATTCAGATACCTCAGCTTCTTTTGATCTGAATTATTCAGGGAACCAATTCAACTTTCTGCCTAGTCCTGTTTTGCTTGGAAAACACAAATGCTGCTAACATTATGGTTCTTTCATTATACAAATCATAGAACTTCTCTGGGCCCAAGTTTCTCATCTATAAATAAGATAGTTTGACAAAATGATTTCCAAGTTTCCTTCCAAAGTTTACTATGACTGCATTATTTTGCACATGTCATTCTAGACAGAATTAATCGTAGGAAAATAAACGTTCAATTATACTGAAGGTTACAAACTTCTAGCCTTTACATTTCAAAAATATTTCACTAAAATTAGACTTCAGTTAGAAGTACGAAGGCAGTAACATGAACTATTTTGTTTCAATGTTCTTTGAACCTATTGTTATTTCGGGTTTGAAACAAACAGTGTATCTGGCCAGGCACGGTGGCTCATGCCTGTGGTCCCAGCGCTTAGGAAGGCCGAGGCGGGTGGATCACTTGAGGTCAGGAGTTTGAGACCAGCCTGGCCAACATGTTGAAACCTTGTCTCTAATGAAAAATAAAAAATTGGTCGAGCATGGTGGCACACTCCTGTGGTCCCAGCTACTCAGGAGGCTGAGGTGGGACAACTGCTTGAATACGGGGGGTGGAGATTGCGGTGAGCCGAGATCGTGCCACTGTACTCCAGCCTGGATGACAGAGTGAGACTTTGTCTCAAAAAAAAAAAAAAGAAAAGAAAAGAAAAGAAAACAGTGTGAGAAGGGTGAGAATTATCTTAAAAATAACTTAAACAATTATAATCATTCCCAAAGAAAATTTGCAGCCCAGAAGAAATGTTTTCTGCTATGTTGTTTTGACCTATGTGAAGGAAATTGTCAGAATGATAAAGCTCTTTATGACAGTTATTACATTGGCAAACAAATACAGCAGTCTTTCTTGAGATGTAAAATACATAGCCTTTGTAAAATATAAAGATTCTAAGTTAGGGAAGCTCTCAAGCTAAGATATATTTATTCCCTTTAAAATAACCTAAACATAGATAGCAAATAGGGTAATGAGATTTGATCATTTACATGATTCTAGAGAAACGAAAGAGGACATATAAAATTACATATGTTAAATTTTAATTTTGATGACTTAAAAACATTACTATTGGCCAGGTGCAGTGTGGCTCATGCCTGTAATCCCAGCACTTTGGGAGGCTGAGGTGGGTGGATCACCTGGGGTCGGGAGTTCGAGACCAGCCTGGCCAACATGGTGAAACCCTGTCTTTACTAAAAATACAAAAATTAGCCAGATTTGGTAGCAAGTGCCTGTAATTCCAGCTACTTGGGAGGCTGAGGTGGGAGAATCATTTGAACATGGAGGCAGAGGTTGCAGAGAGCCAAGATTGTGCCACTGCACTGAGCAAGACTCCTTCATATTCTCACCGATAAGTAGGAGCTAAACAATGAGTACACACGGACATACAGAGTGGAATAATAGACACTGGAGGCTCCAAATGGTGGGAAGTTGGGAGGGGAATGAGGAGTGAAATAACACCTATTAGGTGCAGTGTACACTAGTCGGGTGATGGGTATAGTAAAAGTCCAGATTTCACCACTGCATAATATACCCATGAAACTGCACTTGTGTCCCTAAATCCAAGAGATTTAATCATTTTTATGGTACTTCATTTTACTTTAAAAAATCCTCTCATGGAGGAATATGAGGTAAATAAGAATCTCTCCATGAATTTAAATTTTAGGCTTAAAATATGAAGATGAACAAACCATATCCATATTTAGGATACTAAACCTGTATTCTTAAAGTTGTTCTCATATTCATTTTATAAACACTGAGATACAGTCATGCATCTCATGCATCTCAATGCATAAGGATGTTTTGGCCAATGACTAAACATATATATGATGACATGTTTCCATCATACTGTATTTTTGCTATACCTTTTTAATGTTTTGATAGCCTTTGATACGTACATAATTACTCTGTGTTACAACTGCCTACAGCATTCAGTATAGTAGCATGCTGTACAGGTTTGTAGCCTGGGAGCAATAGGTCATACCATGTAGCCTAGGTGTGTAGTAGGCAGTACCATCTAGGTTTGTATAAGTATCCTCTGTGATTACACAACTACAAAATCACCTAACAATGCATTTCTCAGAGCATATCTCCATCATTCAGCATTGCACGTCTGTCTATATTTTTTAAAAATAAGTTTCAGAGTATGAGAAATTAAATTTTTTTTAGAAGCTCAAAATGTGATTTGCATTTTTAAAACTCTTTCATAGTTTGCCTTCCTCTACAATATATTCCACACATGGCCTCAAGAATCAGTCTTAGCTAGATAAAGAGCCACCTTGAGCACAAACATCAACTCCTCCTCCACAGAGTCCAATTAATATGAGCAAAAGATGATACAGACAGGAGGCAGGGTGGAGAGAAAATCAGTGTTGAAATTATGGTTGCATTAAAGAATTTTTTAGAAATGCTAGTTAGATATTGTACAGCTGGGCTGGATTTGAAGAAGTCACCAAGAGAAAGCTCGTACTTTTCCTCATATGGGGAGATGTACATTTCTGCAAAATAAAAGTAGAGAATCTGGAAGAAGCCTAATTGCCTCAATTTGAAACGGCAAGTGCAGGTCACAAACGAGATGGGCAGCACTCACTCAAAATATGTTTCTCCAGCTTTGAAATAACAGCATCTAAAAGTCACTGGGCTGGGTGATAAGGCATGGCTACATCAAGCAGATCTCAGCGGGTCTGACAAATGTTCCTTGTGCTTGATGGAGCCAGTGGCAGGACCCTGAGGCCAGAAAGGTGTCTTAAAGGCATCAAGTAGTATGGTTAAAACAGGATCTGTAACTTCAAAATCATTAGGAAAAGTTACTCATATAAATTATAGTTTACATTACCAAAAAAAGGAAAGGAACAGAAAATAAATGGAAGAAGTAAATAAAAAGAAAATATCATAACAAAAAGAGACCACGCACATCACTTATGATAATAGTTGAAAATGAGTTAATGTTCTCTATTAATATCACATAAAGTGAATCATACAGAAGATAAAACAGAGGACAATTTTTCTTGTAAATATTAAGGATATAATCACCAAAGAAGGAAATGCTTATAAAATTTATAGATATAATTGCATAGCATCAAATTATACAAACAAATATTTTCGGAAACACCGGGACAATTGGCCAAAAATTAACAGAAGTGAGAGATTTTGTCAAATTTTATGGATTCTTAACATCTCAGGCAAAATATTAATGGGTGTATAAGGTCTAAATCATAAAACTATTGCAATGTAATAGATACATAATTATACTAACATGACTATACCACACATTTTTATGTGTCTATGGACAATTTAAATATGATTATATTAGTTACAAAGCAAACCTCAGTATAGTTCACAAAATAAATTCACACAGGCTGGGCACGGTGGCTCATGCCTGTAATCCTAGCAGTTTGGGAGGCTGAGGCAGGTGGATCACCCAAGGTCAGGAGTTCGAGACTAGCCTGGCCAACATGGAGAAACCCTGTCTCTACTAAAAATATGAAAAAATTAGCCGGGTGTGGTGGCATGCACCTGTAATTCCAGCTACTCAGAAGACTGAGGCAAGAGATTCACTTAAACCCAGGAGGCAGAGGTTGCAGTCAGCTGAGATCATGCCACCGCGCTACAGCCTGGGAGACTGAGTGAAACTCTGTCTCAGAAAAAAAAAATTATAAAATAAATAATTCACACATTCTCTAACAACAATGCAATAAAACTAGAAGTTAATAACAAAAGTATAAACAAATACTTGTAAAACCTTATCTTTTCTAATAAATGTAAAGACAAATAATGTGTGCCGAAGGGGTAGGGGGAATGGTGATTATGAAATATTTATTTTTTTTTTTGAGACAGAGTCTTGCTCTGTTGCCCGGGCTGGAGTGCAGTGGCCGGATCTCAGCTCACTGCAAGCTCCGCCTCCCGGGTCCACGCCATTCTCCTGCCTCAGCCTCCCCAGTAGCTGGGACTATAGGCGCCCGCCACCTCGCCCGGCTAGTTTTTTTGTATTTTTAGTAGAGACGGGGTTTCACCGTGTTAGCCAGGATGGTCTCGATCTCCTGACCTCGTGATCCGCCCGTCTCGGCCTCCCAAAGTGCTGGGATTACAGGCTTGAGCCACCGCGCCCGGCCGAAATATTTAATAAATAATTACAAGCAAAGCTCACATATATTAAGATCTATGGTATGTTGCCACAGTTCTAATTAGACACACATTTGTAGTATAAAGTGCTTTTGATATTAAACAAGAAAGAATAAAATAACACAAATTATTCATATTAAAGTTAGAAAAATAAGAGTAAAACAAACTAGGAGTTAAAGAGAAAGGCATTAATACAATAAAAACAGATTCAATGAATAAGTCTGAGGGCTTTTGTTTTTTAAGAAAAATCTTATTTACAATCTTTAGCTAGTCTCTTTAAGGGGGTAAAAAAAAAAAAAAAAAAAAAAAAGAAATGGCAAGTATTCCCAGATTCAAAGGAAATTAAATTTATGAAGAAAATATAATGTACCATATTATGGCAACTGTTCTGAAAACTTGAATTAAATGGTCTGCTCTCCCCACTGATGTGAAATAAAACTTTTAATAGTATACTAACTACTTCTATGTTTTACATTTAATTCTAAAGTTTTATCCTATACCTTTAATCAGCCTGGCTTTTCTAGGTCCAACTTCATACTGTTTACAGCATGAAGTTACACAATATTACAACTTTTTAAGGTACTTAAGTGCTAGGTAGATCAAGTCTTCTTCATTATTTTGCTATTTCTAAATAATCCTGGCCATTCTTACCCATTTCTTACTATATAATAATTTTTGTGTAGTTAAAAATGTCACTGAAATCCTAATAAATGTATTATTATATTTTGGTAGTATTAAATTATTTGCAAATAATCTTTTAATCAAAATCATGGTATGTCTCACTGCTTCTTTGGATCTTATTTTAAGTCAGTAAAGTCTTGAGGGTTTTTAAAAATACACACATTAACAGTTGATTTTTAGAATTTTTTTTTGTGTGCTGTGGAATCTCTATTTTCTTCTAAATATTTGACTATAGAAACTACTTATTTCCATCTATTTATTTTATAGCTAGTCACAAACTAAAAACTCTTATCAATTCACAAAATTTTAATTTCCTTCCTTGGTTTTCTAGGAAGTAAATTAAATTATCTGAATAAAGAAGAAGGAGATATGTCCATCACCTCTATTCCAGATATGTTCTGTTTTATTTTCTTGTCTTATTGCACAAGCTAGAAGATTCAGGACACATTATATATTAATAATGATAACAAGCATTCTTTTATTGCTGTGACTTTAAAGGGATGTATTTTATGTTTCATTGTGATGTTTAATTTTAATTACTTTACAGCACTCTTTATGTTAGGAGAAAATTACATAATGATAAAAGGGCCAATCTGCAAAGAAAGCATAATGGTTCTAAATTTGTGCATACCAATTACAAAATGCCTCAAACTATATGGAGAAGAGTGATATAATTGTAAGGGGAAATAGAAAAATTCACAATCATAGCTGCAGACTCAATGACTCATTCTCAGTAATTGATAGAACTACTAGACAGAAAGTCATCTAGGATATAGAAGAACTGTAGAACACAGTAAAACAAAAAGAACGCATACCAAGAACCCATGTTCTATTTTAATAGATGAACCATATCCTGGGCCATAAAACAAACCTAATAATTTTTAAAAAATGAAATCATGCAGAGCATGTTCTCTGATAACTATGCAGTCAAACTAGAAATCACTAATAGAAAGACAGCAAGAAAATCTTAAAACACTTGGAAATTAAGCAACACACTTCTAAACAAATTATGAAGAAAAGAGAAAATGTGAAAACATTTAAAAGATAGAACTTAATGAAAGAAAATTACAACATATCAAAATAGGTGGAATATAGGCAAAGCAGTGGTGAGAGGAAAATTCATAACATTAAATGCATTAGATGAAAGAAAAGGTCTCAAATTAATAAGCTAAGTTCTTACCTAAAAAAAAACTGAACAATGAAGACAAAATATACAGAAAACAAGGCAACAGAAGGGAATAATAAAGATAAGAGCAGAAGTCAATGAAATTTAAAAAAAAAATAGGTAAAAACCAATAAAACAAAAAGTGAATTCCTTGGGGATAAACTTCAAGAAGATAAATATGAACAGAGAGGAGACAAACATCATTAGTAACAGGAGTGAAACAAGGGATATTATGGCAGATCCTGCAACCATCACAAAGAAAGAAAGGAAACACTATATAATAATCTACGTTCATAATTTCAACAACTTAGAAGAAATGGACTAATTCCTCAAAGCCACAAACAACCAAAATCAGCTCAGATGAAACAGACAAGTTGAATAGTCATAAATTATTAAATAAATTAAATTTATAGATAAAAAGCTCACACACAGCAAAATCCTTCCAGGCTACATGGTTTCCCTGAAAAATTTTATGAAATATTTAAAGAATTAATACCAACTCTGCACAATAGAAGAGGGAACACTTCCCAACTCATTTTATGAGACAAATAATAATACCTGATATTAATACTAGACAAAAAGAGGACAAAAAATAAAAATTACAGACCCATATCTCTTATGAACTTGGTCATAAAAATCCTCAATAAAATATCAGAAAATGAATTTAGAAATGTATAAAAATGATTATACAGCATGGCCAACTGGGACTTCTTTCAAGTGTAAAACACTGGTTTAACATGCAAAAATCAGTTAAAGTAATATATCATATTGCAAACTAAAAAGAAAAGTCCTATCAAGACAGAGATATCATTTGACAAATTTCAGTGACCTTTATGATTAAAACTCTTAGAAAAATGCAATAGAGGGGAACTTCTTCAGTTTGACAAAGAGCATCTACAAACAACCTACAGTTATCATCATATTTAACAATAAAAAATTAAATTTTTCTCCCTAAGATCAGGATCAAGGAAAGAGTTTTGCTTCCCTCACTCTTATTTAACATAGAGCTGGAAGTTTTACTAATGCAATAAGAAATAAAAGGCATGAATATCTAAAAAGACGAAAAAGAATCTGTCCCTATTTGTAGTTGACATTACTGTGTACATAGAAAATTTCAAGAAATCACAAAAATATCTCAAAGAATTAATAGGTGAGGAGTTCAGCAAAGTTACAGGATATAAAATCAACACAGAAAACTTAATTGTATTTCTATAAGTCAATAACACAAGTAGAACTCAACATCGAAAATATAAGATATAATTTAATTGCAATAAAGAAAATAAAATAGTTATAAGTCTAACATAATATGTGTGGGATTTCAATGCAGAAAATTATGAACTACTGATGAATAAAATCAAAGAAGACCTAACTAAATGAAAATACACACAATGTTCATGAATCAGAAGACCTAACATAATAAAGGTGTTAATTCTCCTCAAATACATAGATCTATGAATTTAGTGCAATTTCTATCAAACTTCAGCAATGGTTTTTGTAGATATAAACAAGTTTAACTTAAGTGGAAAAGCACAACTCATAAAATAGCTAAAAACAATTCTGAAGAAGAATAAAGTAAGAAGATATTAAAGCCCACTACATAATAATCAAAGACAGTGAAGTATTGGCAGAGGGATAGACACAGAAGAGTGAAAAGAATAGAGAACTCAAAAATAGTCTACACTAATATACCCAACTCATTTTTCACTAAGGTGTGAAAGCCATTCAGTAGGCAAAGGATAGCCTTTTCAATAAACTGTGTTGGAGAAATTCAGCATCTATATAAAAAAAAAGATCCTCCACCTAAATCTCCCACCTTCTACAAAAATTAACTCAAAATGGATCACAAGTTTAAATGTGGTAAAATATCAAACTTTTATTAAAAAGCACAGGAGAAAGCTTCCAGGAATTAGGGTTAGACAAATAGTTCTTAGACACGACATCAAAAGCACAATCCATAAAGAGAGAGACTGACAAATTGGACTTCATCAAAAATAAAACTTTTGCTCTGAATAAACCTTGTTAAGAAGACGAAAAGACATGCTACAGACTGGTCGAAAATATTTGCAAACAAACAATCCAATTAGAAAATGGGCAAAAGATATGAATAGACATTTCACTGCAGAAGATATGGCAAATAAAGCACATGAAAACATGTTCAACATCATTAGCCATTAGGGAAATGACAATGAAAATCACAAGGATATTATATTGCTACACACCTAGAAGAATGGCTAACTGATATCACCAAATGCCAGTGAGGATGCAGAGAAACTAGAACACTCATACATTGCTGGTGGGAATGTAAAATGAAAATGAGTATGGAAGTTGATTAAAAAGCTAAACATAAGCAAACCACAGGACCCAGCAATTGTACTCAGTTTCAGCAACTGAACAATGAAAACTTACGTTCACAAAAAAATTTGTATATAAATTTATTCAGCAGCTTTATTCATAATAGCTCCAAACTAGCAACAATCCATAAGTTCTTTGACAAGTGAATGGCTAAAATCATTGTGGTGCATTCATAGCATGGAATACCCCTTGGCAATAAAAACAAACAAATTATTGATACATGTAACAACTTGAATGGATCTCAAGGAATTATGCTGAGTAAAAAAAGTCTCAGAAAGGTTACATATTTTATGATTCTATGTATGTAAGATTCTTGAAAATAAAATGATAAAACCATAGAAATAGAGAACAGATTAGTGGTTGCCATGGGAAGTGGCTATAGTTATGAAAGGTAGCATAAGTGATCCTTATTGTAGAATTGTTTTGCATTTCGACTGTGGTGGAGTCTTGTGAATCCACACTTATGATAAAATTGCATAGAACTAAACAAACACAAATGAATGTCCATCAATCTAAAGAAGGTATACAGACTGTATTAATATAAATTTCCTGCCCATGATATTGTACTACAGTTATGTAAGATGTTAGAAAAACTGGGTATATTACTTCTGTATTACTATTCTGTATTATATCTTACAACTATGTGTGAATCTATAATTAGTTCAGATTTAAAGGTTTAAAACATAGCTCTTTAGAGATTTTTAGTGGTAATCATGAGGTTTTTCTCTACTGGTTTATTTACTAGATTTTTGATGATGAACTACCCATCACATTCTAGAATAAAGTCCAATGACTTATGGCACATTCATTTTTCTCTGTACTGTTAGATTTGATTGATTTGATCTTCTAATATGGCTTAGGACGTTTTACATCCATATGCACAGATTAAACCGTGTTTTGTTTTTGTGTTGTACTAGTTTTGCAAAAATAACTGGGAAACTTTCTTTTTTGTGCTCTGATTCAGTTTATATACTTTGAAACATTTTTGGAAAAATTCACCCATAGTAACATCTGAACCTATAGCATTTCATGGGGTAATTCCTTGTAAACAGTTCCAGTTTCTTCCATGTTTATTTTTATATTCAATTTTTCAACTTTTTTCATCCAATTTTGTCATTTTATATTTTCTTAGATTCTTCAATATTTCCAAATGTATTAGTATGAATTTACATTTGATATTCAATAATAATTTTATATCATCTTTTTATGTGGTAATAGATTGTATCTCAATTCCATCCCACTCTAACTAAAACTTGTGTGTTCTTGTATTTTCAATTTTAGTTTTTCCATGTGACTTCTAAAGTCACTTGTGACACCATTTTGGTGTAAGTAGTCTTGTAGAGTTCTTAATTATAGTAATACACTGACCAACAACACCATGTACGTATATAAAAATAGATAGATATAGAAATAGATATATTTATCTATTCGTCACTGTCTACCACAATAAATTCTAATTGGATAAAAACTTGGAATAGAGAAAAAATATGAAGAAGAAGTTAAAAAGTTTTTGTAGAAATGTAATATACTTGAACTCTAGTTGGAGGCTTTTCTAAGCATCAAAACAAAGGAGAAAACAAAAGAAAGATTGCACATTTAAATGAATGAAAAAGTTCTCAAATAGATGTATATTAAAACAATGTAGACATTTCAAAAAATCACACTGGAAAAAATAGACATCTATACACACCAAAAGTAAACTTTATCCATATATATCAACATTGGAAAAAATTAACTCAAACTGTATTATAGTCTTAAATGTGAAATGTATAAAATTACACAACTTTCAGAAGAAAATACAGGAGAAAATCCTGTGATTATTTTAGACAAAGATTTCTTACATACAACAGTAAAATCGCTATCTATAAAAGAAAACAAAACCTGAGAAATTGGAGTTAATCAAAATTAAAAACTTTCTCTGTCTGCAAGATCCTCTTTGTAGAAAAAAAGGAAAAGCCACATACTGGGAGAAAATATTTTTAAAATATGCATATGAAAAAAGACTAAGTATTAGAATATAAAGAAGTTTCAAAACTCAATAATAAGAAAACAAAAAAAAATTAACAATGGGAGAAATATTTGAATAGACACTTCACTACAGAGACAGATAGATGGCAAATAAGCCCGTGGAAGGATGCTCAAAGTCACTAATGATTAGGACATATCAATTAAAACCACAATGAGATACCACTACATACATTTTAGAATGGCTAAAATTTAAAAAACTGATCATTGTAATTGTTGAGGAGGATGTGGAGGAACTAGAACTCTCACACTCTGCTGTTGCAAATGTAAAAGTTATACAACTATTTAAAATATTTCGCATTTTTAAAATAAAAGTAAACAAATTCTTGTCATATGTTGCAGCCATCTTTTCTAGGTGTTTATGAAATAAAATGACAATGGAGACGTAAGTCCACAAAATCTTGTACATAAATGTTCATCCCGGTTTACTTGTAACAGCCCAAATCTGGAAACAACCCAAATATCCATCCTGTTTTATGGATAAACAAAATGCAGTGTATTCATACAATGGAAATCTATTCAATAATAAAGAATCGTGGACTCTTGACATATTTGCAACAATATAGATGTTTCTCAAATCATTATGTGTATTCATACTGCATGCCTAACATTTAAGTCATCCCTCAGAACTGTTCTGTTGATAATGCTTCTCAGATAAAAATTGCCAAGTGAATAAAATCAGCATTCCTGGGTAGAAATCAGTTTTGTGACCCTCTACAGTCTGGAAATGCTCTCCCTCTTACCAAGCTCTTTTCTCCTGATACTGCTTTATTCTTCTGAACCAAATTTTCCTTTCTGCTTAAGTCACCCTTGAAATATATTTTTCTGTCCATGGACAACTCTATATTTTCATTCTAGCAGAACAAATGTCCTAGTTTCAATATCTTCCTTCAAAAAATATTGTGTTTAAAATCAAGCAGTTCAAATTTCTCCATGTGAAATCACTTACTGTAATATACTTGGTCTTTTGTATCTGAGGCTTCTGCATCCATGGATTCTGTATCTGCGGGTTCAACCGACCCCAGAGGGGAAACACAGTGTTGAAGTGTTGGGACCCACAGATATGGAGGGCCAAATTCTCCTATCTGTGGGTTTCAAAGAACTCACTATGGGATGTGAACATTCATGGATTTTAGTGTCAGTGGAGTTAGGAGGGTGTCCTGAAACTAACCCCTTGTGGAGACCAAGGGATGACTACAGAGAAGTGCATCATTTTAGGATTCTTGCTTGATTTATGTTGGTTTCTCCCTGTTGCTTCCACCTGCCTCTATATCATTCCTTCATTCAACAAGCATTCAAAAGATCCTTTCTGTGTGCAGTCAACTGTTCCATATTATAAGGATACAAAGCAGACTCAAACAGGATCCTGTTTTCTGAAGATGGGCTCGTCTATCTCAATTGAGACCCAAGCCTAGCACCAATGCCCAGAAAGCTTGAAAAGGATAGTGGAGTTTTTGGTCCCAAAGGGTTCTACCCTCTAGACTTTGAATGCTGTGGACAATCCACCAAAACTAATATCCAAATATCCAGGAAGTGTTTCATAAGAGAAATACAATACACATGGAAATAAAAAACACATCTAAAATGTATCGCTAAGCACAGAGATATGCTTCAAAGGTAGGCTGAAGAAGGCTACCTTAGTCTTGGAGAGTCCCACCATAATCTTCCTTATGTCCCCTGCAACATGGCACCTGGCTGAGATCCAGTGATAAAGGATTCTTTGATTTCTGATTCTGGAATTATGGTACATTAGATAGCATGAATGACCTCCTGGCACAGATAATGAAAAGCCAAATATAATTTAATGAAGATTCTTTTAAATATGTGAAATATGAGTTCTAAAATGTAAACTCAGTAGGTGCCAGAAATAAAGACAGAGGAATAGTATATTAAGCGGACTAGCAGAACATAACTAAATTGTCAGCATAGAATTTCAAATATCGATAAATAATCACTAGAGATTAGGTTTGAAATTCAGACATTTTGAGACCAAGATTCTGATTGCTTATCATTCACAGGCATCATTGAAGAAGGGCTACCTCAGGAATAAAAGTTTAAACCCCAAAGAAAGTAGAAAGATGCAAAAGAGAATTTAAAATCATGCAGACAAAAGCATTTATAAAAGTATAATAATGGAAAGAAGAAAACAGGTATCAAGGCTTATGATAAGGCTATAGTGAGTGAAGCATAGTGCTACTGACGGACGATTACACAAGTAGACCACTGGAACAGAACCGGGAGCTCAGGGACAATGTGCACCCACCCATACACACAGGAGCTCAGTACAGCGCAACAAAAGCTGAGCTGGGATGCCAAATAAGGAAAGGGACAAGGGACTTGTTAATAAGAGGTGCCAGAACCACTGGGAGAAAAAGATATAGAAAAGATAAAATTAGATCCCTACCTCACACTATTGGCAAAAACATATTGCATATGGTATACTTTAAATGTAAAATCAAAACTAAATATTTCAGGAAAAAATAAGAGAATATTTTTAACATTGAATTTAATAAACTGTCTTAAATAACAACAAAAGATACTACAAGAAATGACTGATTCATTTGTCTTCGTTTTTAAAGCGACATAAAATATAAGTTCAAAAAACGAATTTAAACAAAAGCCTATATAATCTTTAAAGAATTTGTACCCATTATATCTTAAAAACATCTTCAAGAAAAAAAAAAATACATACAAAGCCTTAAAAATCAGTAGGTATATGAAAGAAAATACATTGATGAGTTTAAATTAAGAGAAGGTAACAATGTGATTTAGTGGAAAGAACATAGGCTTTGGGGTCAGGTTGACTTGGAATTAATACCACATTAACTGTGTCTCCAAACTGTGATGGAATGGAGCTTCAAAGCCTGAATGACTTTATCAGCCAAAATGGAGACCACAACAGTACTTCATCAGATTGTTTGGAGGGAAATTATGACCATTATGATATTTTATTCATTTAACAAACACTTTCATAATTCTTACCATGTACCAGGGTCATAAGTGCTGCTATTGTTTTCTATTTTAGAGACGAAGAAACCAAGGCACAGGGAGTCTAAGGAATTTATCCAAGTTTATACAGTTAGTAAACGGCAGGTCTCAAATTCAAACCCAGAGTGTTGACTCGGACCTTGGAGCATGTGCCCTTAACATACTCTCAATATGTGTGCATGTGTGTGCCCATCTATTTACATATACACACACCTATGTATCTATGTATATACTATCAAGATTAGTGCAGGTTTGCAGATTAGAATTTTTTCAATTGAAAGGTTTTGGAGATTTGCTCTATGAAAATGTTATGTATTTTTGATTTGCAAAATGGCTTTTTGAAGTCATTTGGGGGTTTTGCTCTGGCAGTCTGAAATGTTCCACTTAAGAAATATATACACAGTTGTCTCAAAAAATATTGTTATCAAATTAGAATCAATAAGAGTTGAGTCTGAAAGATGAGATTTTATTTTTCTAAAAAAAAGGGAAGTTGGCAATTTACCTTAGTAGTTTAGTGGAAAAAAAAAATCCCCTTTTCTTTATTAAAAGCAGAAAGCATACTTTTGAGGGATTTTTTTTCCAGCTTTCTAAATGAGCTTGTGTGGACAAAAATGCTCAGGAGTACAGACAGTACATATAGAAGACGATTAGCCATAGAGCGGAGGTGCTTTTCAGCCCTCCCTTCCCCATCCAAGGGTCCAGTCTGCTCTCTGGCCTTCACCTCTAGGGCACAAATGTCTTAGTGGTACCTGACTTCCTTTCCCTCCCTACCTTCTGCAACCTGGGAAATAATTTGGGGTCTTTGTTCAAACTTTAAATACAACCTTTACATCAATTGTTAAAGCTCGTAGATATTTGACTTGTAATAGCATTAAATGTGATTTGTAGGATGAATGTTTTTTTTTTTTTTTTTTTTTTTTTTGCCTTGTCAAAAAAATTTAGGCAATTTTGAGCTGATGGAACCTAAATATAGAGATCTACTCTTGACTCTGAGACAAGACTGAAACATGGTTTGTTCGGTGTGTGTGTGTGTGTGTGTGTGTGTGTGTGTGTGTGTGTAGGGAGGTGGAGAGGATGTCTTAGAAGGTATAGAACATATCTGGGCCAGCGCCTTCTCCTGCTATAAACACGATCCCTCTCCTTTGCACCCAAGATGCCTGGATGCTAGGGATGTGGTGTCCATGGCTGTGAGGTCACATATCTCCTGTGTGCACCTGTCCTGTCAGCATCAGGGCCAGGCTGCCCAAGCAGCCTTGAAAGGAGCACTGCCTGGCGAGGACGTTCCCACAGCAAGGCCTGTCCTCTGCAAATAAGACGGGAGGGGCACGGTGGGAAGCCACGGACACCCAGGCTTGCTGGAGACGCTAGGGAGGCACAAAGTAAGAAGACAAATCAGATCTCTGATTATTTATAGCTCTTTCTGTGAACAGCTTTCATTCCTCCTAATTACCTTGCAGCACCATAATGAGTATATATGCCGTGCCGTCCAACATGTCAGGTTAACAGTGTGGGGCATTCTTTCTGTCTACGGTGTAAGCAGGACATGGATGATTGTTTTCTGTCATTTCCCACCCTCTCTCCCTCATGTGTGCGCAAATGGAGGTCAAAAATGGGATATAGCACAGTTGTTAAGAATGTGCATTCTGAGTCAGAAAGGCCTGCGCTTGCATTCTACTCTATGTCTTAATGTGTGACATTCGAAAGTCATTTAACCCACCCTTAGTTTTCTCATCTGCAAAACAAGGAAAATAGTAAGCACCTCAAAACATTATTGGGAGAATTAATAGAGACAATGCAGTCTAAGTGCCTAGTGCATAGTAAGTACCCAATAATAATAGATACTATCAGTAGCAATCATAAGAACTCCCTTTGCAGGATTATATGAAACATTCAAAGAAACGATTCCCTGTTTAGCGATAGACCCTGGCATGTTAAAATGGAATGTGATTAAACTATAAACTCATTTAAACTACTGTGTGATTAAAGAAAGAATTGGCCAGAATTGAAGGATCAAAAATAAGGAAATATACTGAATTCCTGAAGTCGAAATGTAGTGATTTTGTTAAAGTTACCTAGAGAAGTGACTCACAATGGAGGAGAAGTTTTATCCATGCAAAGACAGGACTGATTCTTAATTTAAGGCAGTTTTAGCATCGTGATCGGTACTAATTCATGTGCTCTGGGCCGTTGATATTTATTGTACCTTCTGCCTTTTTTTTCTAACCCCATAAAAGATGAGATTTCTAAATAAAGACATGTTCATAGGGAGGGAAACAACCAAGAAAACCAAGGATTAGAATAAATTGCCAATGGAATAAACCAGTTACTTGCATTCACAGATACAGTGTCCTGCAGTTAGAGAGAATCCATTATTCATGGGTTAATTTATTGGAACAAAGTTTTGGCACTGCAATTTTCCCTCATAACTGCCCATATGAACCATCGGGCCATGTTTCCTTCCTAAAAATCAGGATGCCAAAAGTAAGACATGGAAGGGACAGGTAAAGGTGAAGCGGATGTTCAACTAACATTTTTGTTTTAAAAGTAGAAAGAACAGAGATTTCTGTAGCTTGTTTGAAAAGCTAAAACTTTCAGCTCTCTGCCAACAACCACAGCTGAAACTGACAAGGCCTGACATCTCCTCTGCTTTTCCTGCTCCCATTTTCTATGAAAATACTGTAGACACTGGATCAGGAAAGACAGTGGAGGCTTAAAATAATCAGTCTTTCAATTTGCCCCCTGTTAGTTTCCATAGGAAACAAAAGTGGGAGCTGTAGCCGGCAGCAAGCAACTGTCTTGTTAGAACCCTTCCTTGTCGATTCAGCTGTGGCTGTTGGCTGAAATCTGAAAGTGGCATTTTTCAAAAGGCCCTTTGGCTTCTGAATCTATGGAGTTTTCACTTTGGAAAGCAATAAAAACGAATGGAAAAAAAAGTGGAAATTACTTCCAACACCAAGTTTTCATATACCTTAGGATACTATTTTTCATGCAAAGAACTTTTCATTTCTCTACCTGGTAGTTTATGTATGAGAGCTGAAACCCATTTTATAAAAGCGAAAAGATACATCAAAAAGTGAAACTGCATCTTTGGAAGGTTATATCCTGGGTCTTGGATGTGTGCTACCTTAACCGTAAACCTTATCATGTGAAATTGCTTACATAAACATTCCTTTTAGGGAGGGAGCTCAGTTTCCATTGGAACACTATCCTAGCTTCCTTCATGTTTTACAAACACATTCCAAGTTGCTGGACAGGCTTCCACAGAAGAAAGGTAAGGAGAATTTACAGAAAACACATCCAGCTACAGAATTTTAAATTGTTTTTTAAAAATATATTTATTTAGGAAAGAATATGATTCAAAACTTTATAATGAAACAAGACTCAAGTACTAATTCTTACACAAGTTTAAAAATAAAGAAACCTCAGAATCATCCTGTGGAGTGATGCTTTCACCGGGGAGAAAGCATTAGATAAGCATGCATCATTATAAATTTCAGTAAAGTGCAGTAGTAATTGCATCTTAGATAAAAAGTGTGAGCAAAAATCTGTAAGGTTTGAAAATACCACGCAAAGGTAACTTTAGCTGATATATCAGGGCTTCTCTGGTGTTGTCATCAATCTATAATATGTTCCTTTAAGAGGGAAGAACCCCACTTTATTGGAAGAAGAAGGGTGGAAAAAATACAAGGTGGAAGAGATTTAGTATACACATTTACCCAATTTAAGTGGAGGGTAATCCCTCAGATACAGGCTTAACCCAAAGAGAAAGCTATCAAATACCCTCAAGCACGCTATCTAACATATCTGTGAAAACCTATGCACTTTCACTTTCCTTTTGATTTTTCACCTGCAGCATCAACAACAAGAATCAAAGCAAAAGGATGTAACTCTGATTATTTTTTTAAACTCTGACATCAAAGCACATTATAGTTTTCACATTTAAAAAAAAACTTTTTTTTAACTTTTGAATATTTAATACCTAAAAATAGTGCTCTTTAACTCATTTCCTACTCCCATCACCTGGGGGCATTAGTGTTCACATATCTTGCCTTTTCTTTTCTTTTTTAATCAAAGAAGAGGCCATTTTTCATACACATTTGCGTATTTCTCTGTTTTAGGGAATTTTTTTTTAAATAGTCAAGGCTTGAGGTTGGAGCAGAAGTGAATATCAAGATTGCCAGGTGAGAGAGGTCTTGCAAATTGGAAGTTACAGATTAAAAAAGAACAGATAATTCTGAAGGAAAATTACTCTGCTTAAATACATCAGAAATCTGGTGTTTCTTTCAGGGAGTTGCTGAACAGTGTGTGTATCGGTAGGATTGTAATAACGGGAACACTGTTCAGCTTGCCTACTCTTCCTTCATAACTCATTAATGCCTTTGCCATGGGTTCTTTATGGGGCATCCATTAGAAGTGTACACTAATAATAGTTTAATCCCACTACACCCAATTATATATCCCCCTTAACCAATGTCCGCCTCCCTTTCT
Source organism: Piliocolobus tephrosceles (assembly GCF_002776525.5). Classification (NCBI taxonomy): domain Eukaryota; kingdom Metazoa; phylum Chordata; class Mammalia; order Primates; family Cercopithecidae; genus Piliocolobus; species Piliocolobus tephrosceles. The sequence continues at coordinate 100,171,043 of NC_045448.1, forward strand.
CTCTCTCCCTCTGAATTATGTCTAATAAAATAGAATATGCTAACAAAGAGGATTAAAAAGACAACAAGCCTCTCCTTTCCCAACGTTAAAAATTACAAATAGTAACCATAATGCAACAAAAATAGCCAGAGAGTGGGCAGAAGTGGATAATGATGAGCAGAGGGGAGCACCCACCCATCACCCCACCTCCTATCATTAACAACACCACACCTGACAAAAGAAAAGAGAATGCCTGCTGGAACAAAACTACATAAACACCCAATATTTTATTAAACAACCCATTTTAGAACTTAAATCATTAAACTGCATCTCCATGGGCTCTTCAGAAGGACTGTCTGAGAAAAATAATGGATTGTCTGCAAACTTTTATCTTAGCTATTGCCTCTAGAGTTGTGCTCTTTAATTATTAAAATGTAGTATTAATGAAACATGCAATCCTGCAAAGAAAACTACTTTTATCATTGCACATGAAAGGCAAAAATTTAATATACGGAATATACTGTATACACATTACAAATGTATTTGCATCCACCTTCCAAATAGCAAGCACCCCCAACTTCCCCCTCCCCTCCTTTACAGCTGCTCAATCTGCAAGAATGTGCAGAAGTAATTTATCTGAAATGGCCACTATTGTTCTTGATTCTGATTTGATTCCAAAAAAGCCAAATAATAGAAACCATTTTGAACATCTATTTTGTGCACCTGTTGTGCTGCATTATGCTACTCTGCCATTTCCATTTACGTCACATCTCTTGACATGCCTTTCATGCACCGTGCTGCTTTGCTCAACAAAAATCCAGGATGCTGGAAACCAATGCCATTCTTATTTTATTAACAAAATGGCAATGGCAAATGCTATTGGATGACGGCTTTGGATGCAAACAGGAGTACATCAACTTAACTCCTAGCCAGGGTGAATTTCACTCATGTTAAGTAGATTTAAAACAACTGAACAGCCTGAAGGGACTCAATAAAAGTATATGATGTTAATATTGGTAATGATTCTGTTACGTGGGCAAAACAGTAAGACTTTGGTAGTTTCATAATTTTCTTGTTGCTTTGGTCCTAGGATCCAATGTGAATTGAGAAACTGACTAGTTTTTTCACTCCACTGTGTGTATGGCCTGGTTTCTTTGGGGATACTGCAATTGCTATTTTTTAACTGTGGACCCTCACCTTAATTTTCATATCAATATTGTAACCCTGGCACTTTCAAATATTTTCCTTCTAGTTTCTTAGCTTCTCTTCTCTGTGTAATGCATCACAATTACAGTGATACCACAGACTCACAGTGACCAAAAAGTTTCAGTTGTGACTTTATCTGCAAGTGGACTTTAAGCTTTGCAATAGCATCGACAGACACACAGATTTTGACGCAATCAAATACCCAAGCTTCCTTTGCTGTCTGTCAGGTCCATTATCAAGCACGTTTCACGCTGTGCAGATGCTCTCAGTGCTCAGGTGTGTACAGACACGTTTACTCTATCAAATGACCATACTGCCAAGATTTTCCGGCACTGAGATGTTACGGTACCTCTTTAAGGTATCAAGAAATCTGGTATGCTTCTTCAACGGCATTAATGAATCACGTAATGTGGTTCTTTAAAAAAATCTGACAATGATGAAAACTATCTGACTCACAGAATCTTAGTATGAGCAGGGACCTGTGAGGTCAAATCTGGCTCTGTCCTAATGTGGGGATCAATCCCTTCCTCAACATCCTTGACAGATGTTCTTCCAGGTTCTGTCTGAACTTTCCACGGAAGGGCAAACCCCTGCTTAACAAAGCAATCTGCTCTATTTGTAAACAACCCTAATTGGTAGGTAGTTTTCCTCTACTTTGAGCTTGAAATCTGGTCCTTGAAGCAGAACTGACTAACATGCAGAAAAGGTGATGCTAGCTTTATGGGTGTGGGACCTGCGCAGTCACGCAGCGCCCCATGCTAGGTTTAATGCTTTCCCGTCACTGTCTTGAAACTCTTAATCATTGTTGAACAAGGGGCCCCACATCTCCATTTTGTGCTGGGCCCACATATTTTGCAGCTGATCCCAACTCTGGTTATGATTTAAGATGGGGGACTGCTCATGCTCTTTCAGGAGCTCTGATGTTATTATTATTATTATTATTATTATTATTATTATTTTGGTCACATGTATATCTCGTCAGCAAAATTACATAATCTTTTTTGCACGTATTTGGAAAGCAGCTTTTAGCTAGTGAATTTTATCCACTTTCGTGTGCTTCCTCCCTTGCATCTGCCTTCATCCACTTTATTCCCTGTGGTGCCAGGATGGGGTAGGAATACAAAACTTGACTAAACCATAGTCTCTGACATTTAGTGTTATTAAGCTTCTCCTTGCTTCACTTTTGAGATACTGACTCAAATCCTCCCTTGTTAACCAAAAGTAGAAGGACCTAGTTTGACTACGTTAATCAGAGGATAAGCTAAGAAGTAGCATGGAGTCAAAACACTTTGTTTGAATGTTGATTCATGCTACTTACTGGTTCTGTGACTTTGGAAATGACGCTGAGCTTGAATGTCTCCCTTTCCTCATCTGTAAAGTACAGATAGCCACACCCTGCCTGCCTATGACAGAAGGCTTCCGTTAAATTTGAATGAGAGGACTACAATGTGCAGTAAGCTGAGGCTTTGCTGACCTTTGATGTAAGGTTTCTCAGGGATCAGCCTAGAGACTCTGTCTCTCCATCCCAGCACATTTCAAAGGCCACAGAGACACACCTTGGAACTCTTATCAGCTGGAGAGGCTCGCAATGAATGCAGGCCTTGTGTTACTTTTTTTTTTTTTTTTTTTCTAATGAGACGGAGAGTCTCGCTCTGTCGCCCAGGCTGGAGTGCAGTGGTGCGATCTCGGCTCACTGCAAGCTCCGCCTCCCAGGTTCATGCCATTCTCCTGCCTCAGCCTCCCTAGTAGCTGGGACTACAGGTGCCCGCCACCACGCACGGCTAATTTTTTGTATTTTTAGTAGAGACGGGGTTTCGCCGTGTTAGCCAGGATGGTCTCGATCTCCTGACCTCGTGATCCACCTCCCAGAGTGCTGGGATCACAGGCGTGAGCCACCGCGCCCGGCCGCCTTGTGTTACTTCTTTGCTTTGCCAGCTGCTATTCGGATACCGCGTATTACCTCACAAGCGAATGGAAGACATTCCAGGAAGACTTCAAGGAGGAGCAAAGCTACTAGAACCTTTGTAGATACTGAGACCCACGCATGGGTTTGTGAGTGAGCCCTTTAAAACTTTAACACATGTTGGTAAAAGGGTCCAATAGAGAGAAAGCACAATTCATGCCTACTGCAGCCAGGGCTGTTTGTGGAGTATCTTAGTGGGGGTGGAGCATGTGTGAGTCGCATGGAGAAGTCAGAATTCCAAGAGATTGCTGGAACATAAATGATGTCCTGAAACACAAACTCTAAACACTCTACCTGTCAACACAACAGTCAGTATGGGGGTATCTCTGATTTCCATTCCCAAGGATGACATCAAAATTTTTATGGGACATGATCCCATTTGAAAGCCTGCTTCAGCAAGTATGATGGAAAATACACTAAGTGGTCATGATTTTCAAAATACATTTTTATGAACAAGTTTATTATGAAATGTGAACTGTATTGATGCATAGCTTCAACTTAACTTTGCTTTTACCAGTCGGTTAAATAAAACTAAGCTGTAATTAAATCAACTTATTTTTTGTTAATAAAAATTGAACATTTCCTAAAAGATAAAAATAACAGCTGTGTGCTTTGAAATTGAAATTATGTTTACATATAAACTAATATCATCTTAAAAAGTAAATTACAATGTTCAGATCTGGGAAAAAGAATTGTCCCCTTAATTGAACACAAGAAGTAAGCATTTGGAAGTGTTAATACTGGATATATCCATTGGGAAGGCAAATTTGAGCGACTGAAATATTTCCAGGAGTGTTGCTTTTACTGCAGGGAAGCTTGTTGGTTTTGTTTCAGATAAATAACATTGCTTAGATTCTGTATTTTGACTTTAGGATTCCCTAACTGATGATCTTGGAATTTCTCAGAATGTGAGCACACACTCATTCTTTTTTTTTTTTTTTTTTTTTTTGAGGTGGAGTCTCGCTCTGTCGCCCAGGCTGGAATGCAGTGGCCGGATCTCGGCTCACTGCAAACTCCGCCTCCCGGGTTCACGCCATTCTCCTGCCTCAGCCTCCTGAGTAGCTGGGACTACAGGCGCCCACCACCTCGTCCGGCTAGCTTTTTTGTATTTTTTTTTTTAAGTAGAGATGGGGTTTCACTGTGTTAGCCAGGATGGTCTCAATCTCCTGACCTCCTGACCTCGTGATCCACCCGTCTCGGCCTCCCAAAGTGCTGGGATTACAGACTTGAGCCACCGCGCCTGGCCTCATTCTTTAGGAGGCTGGAATCTTAACCAAAAGCAAACACTTTTATCAAAGCAAATCACTTGCTTTCTTATTTTGAAAATTTAGCTCATCAACCAGCCACCTCTTTTGTCAGCTTGGCCAAGAATGGAGAACAGATACGGATATAGTGTTTTTGTCCTTCCTCTCCAGTTTGGTCTGTCTTTGGCTTATGATGTAGAAACTGCTACAAGCCTTGGCACACTCAGAGGGTAGTGCAGTCACAGCACTGCTTTCTGGAGGTTGGCCACAGCCTCATGGTCAGGACACGTTATCAACTGCTGGGCACCTTGATCTCAGAGCAGAGGTAACAGTTGATCTCAAAACATCATTCCTGATAAATAACCACCATGTGGAGCTTGTTTCAAGCAACAAGTTTAAGCAATACGTTGAATGTGGCCAGGTGCAGTGGCTCACGCCTGTAATCCCAGCGCATTGGGAGGCTGAGGTGGGTGGATCATGCTGAAGTCAGGAGTTCAAGACCAGCCTGGCCAACATGGCAAAACCCCATGTCTACTAAAAATTACAAAAATTAGCCAGGCGTGGTGGCACGCACCTGTAATCCCAGCTACTTGGGAGGTTGAGGCAGGAGAATTGCTTGAACCCGGGAGGTGGAGGCTGCAGGGAGCTGAGATCGCACCACTGTACTCCAGCCTGGGCAACAAGAGTGAGACTCCATCTCAAAAAAAAAAAAAAGGAATAGTTTGCATGTAAGTGAACTCTGAAACACATATTTCCTTGTGTATAACCACAAGTTTCTGAGGGAATTTTCTCCCCAAAGGGAAAAACAAGATAAGTTTTTTTTTTTTTTTTCTGGAAAATGTTTGTTTCATGTGTGAAACTAGTTGGTAGGAGTTAGATATTTTTATTGACTGACTTAACTTGCTGAGATGTGTAATCAAGAAAAAACATTAAACTCATAAAAACAGAAAAAATTCATTGTGGGGAGGAAATGGGAAACCAGAATGGCCCACGCAACATGTAAGATACAGTTGTAATCTCTTCTCTTAACTCTCCTGCTTCATGCATACGCACTTGTCAAAAGAGAAATTGAAGCCCTGCATTATGCTATGTCTTCTTGCCCCAAATTACCTTCTCTGTAGACCAAGGATTACTTCTGTAACCATTGGCTACTAGGCAGGTAGAACAAAGGTGAAGGAAGAAGGGGCCTGTTGGCATTCGGCTTCACAGGGAAGACCATTTGACTTAATAGAGACTTTCAGGACACAAGCTCTCTCTGCCCTCAGCTTGATGTTTTGACTCTCCTGTGTCACCTCGAGATATGAGAGGCTATGGGGTGCTACGTGTCTGATTTTCATCACTCACGTATCTGGCTCCTACCATCCCCTCAGATCAACAATTTATATACAGGCATGCGTTAGCTCATGTCATACTTTTTCTGGCTTTCTTTTGAAGCTAGATATTCTTATTTAACCCAGAAGAACAAAGTATTCTGAAAAGGCACTGTCTAATACCATGTGGATCTAATATTCTTTCCCACTTTATTATAACGGACAGAAGGCCTATCAAAGAGCACAAAACAATATTTCATTAAAATGAGAGGATATAACTGCATCTGCTCTAACATCATAATTTTCAGATATGTTCCCATTAAATTCAAGACCCTTTTCTGAAGTTCACTTCCAGGTATTGAGACGGACTCTCTGGGGAACAAAGGGAAATGCCCACTCTTCAAGCAACCACTGATATTAACCTTTGTAGGCCCCGGAATGTGGCAGGATTTGTATCAATTGCTAATCAGACCTGTTTTCTCTGAATTCCAAACTCTCTTTTTTATCTTCCATTCCCTCTATACCTTTGTCTTTCAGGAATGAGAAAACATATACACCCACAAATATCATGATAGACATCCTATTACAAAGTAACTTGCTAGCCAGTCTAATTTTTACTTTACTGAGAGTCAGAATGCCACACGACATGAAATATTGGTTTCTGTTAAGACTCAGAAAGACATCAGTTTTTCAGGTGGAAAACGTATCTTGGGAACATGTTTGTTGCCAACAGAACAGCCTCGTTGAGGTTCCTATCAAAGTGTTTGGCAGGCTGCTCCAGAGGAAAAGCAGAGGAAATATTCTTAAGCCCTTCCGTTCATCACCTGGGCGAAGCCTGGTCCGTGTGGGGCAGGCTGGAGTGGCTTTGCTCCTCCTCTCTCCCCAGGTCGCACGGAAGCTTGAGCCTGTAAAGGCAACCAAGGTGAACTCACTCATTCCACACAACGGGGTGGATATTTCACCACAGGGTGTTCTTGATAGTACTCTGTCCACTCTAATTTTAAACATCTAAGCAATGGGAGTCCCACCACTTCCCTTGGAAGATTGCCCTACAGTCTAATAGACCTCAACATTAAGAAGATTTTCAATTGGTAATTGGTAATCAACCTAAATTTCCCCTTTCTTAATTTCATCCCATTACTCTAAAGCGTATCCCCTTGTTCCACCTAGTTCTTCACCTTCATTAGTGTTTACGCTCTCCAAATACTAATAGATAGCTGGTAAGAAAAAACACTCTCAGTCATCATTTAGCTAGCCCATAAATAGTTACTGCTTCTCTGAAAAATATGTCAGTTCCAAAATATATTGTTTTCCTTTAAAACCTTCTTTAATATTAAAAGATTCAAGTATTTTTTAAATAAGCATAAAGAGTCTGGAAGTGAAATGCACAGCAGTCTGTAATGGACTAGAGCAGATTAAATGCATCCTTAATGTGGGCGGGTGATAATGGTACAGCTACATTCACCTTCTTTTGCCCTTTGCACAGATACAGAACAAACCATTGAAACAATGGAATGAAGCCTTCCCTCCTACAGTAGTCTATTTCTATATTCATTCTTCTATTTTACCTATCTACGTGTATGTATGTGTGTGTGTATATATATATATATATATATATATATATATATATATATATGAATGATAGTACTAACAATTTGTGTTACTCTATAATTACATAAAACATTACAAGGTGGACTTTCAAGTGAAGACCAAGCCTTATTTTATGACTTATTCATCACACTATGTATTCTTTTTCAATTACCAATTGGGATTCCTATCAAAGTGTTTGGAAGGCTGCCCTGGATGAAAAGCAGAAGAAATATCTTTCAACCCTTCTCCTCATCACTTGAGCAAAGCCTGATCTGTGTGGGGCAGGTCCGGTGGCTTTTCTTCTCCTCTCTCCCCAGGAGAGAAATTTGATTTAATGGCACAGTCTAAAGACCATGTTTTAGTAGCGAACCTTCAAAATAATTTATGTTTTAAAAATTGAGGTTTCTCTGCATTGTCCTTGAGTATCCCAAAACTCTCGCCTTGGTCTCTATGTAGGAAATAATTAGATCCCAATTGTGTCTAGATTCCTGTAGTAGTGGCTTGATTCTGCCTTTATTCCTCAAAGTTGTGATACTATTTGATTCTTTTGAGTCTTATCTTGAATTCTAAGGTAGTTTTCTGCTTACAGTCAATCTGATACATGTTTTACATGAATAAACATACCAATAGAATAGAGGAAACATTGCATAACTTTTGGAAAGTTACTCTATGGACAATACCCTAGAACACTTAATTCTGTAAGATGGCATCCTTGTTTTATAAACTATTGGCATTCCTGAAGGCATTTATGTGCCTTTCTAGAAAATGTCTGGTTGAAATAATGAACATTTACAACCATTACCAAATTCAACAACACTTCAGTTTTAGTACGTGGGCACAAGTCCAAGACTAAGTGAGCATCCACCATCTCTATTCTTCCTTCCTTAGGCTACACAATGGAAGTTCTCAAATGTTATATTGATTTGTGAGAATTTTTCTCACATATTGGTAGGTAGCATAGAATACTCTTAAGTTGAAAACAACAGAAGTGAACTCTCACAAACTTAAGCAGAAGGGAGGATATTGACCGAGATAACACTGTGGCATTTCGAGGAACTCAACAAGAGTTGACCAACCAGGCTGTGGAAGGAGAAGAAAGGCAGCTGGCTTCTAGGTCTTCTGGAATAAGAAATAAAATTCATGTGTCTTCTGCTGTGCTGATGTGAATGCACTCATTTTCAACAAGCCCCAGCAAGTGGCCTTCTATGTTTCAAATTTTAAATTTCTCAGAGAGAGAAACTGGCTCTGTCTGGGCTCCTGTTGAGCATGGTCCACGAAGCAGGCTGGGGATTCGGACTTGAGATATTGGCAGTACAACTGGGACCAGGTTTTGTGCATTAAATATCCCTTCAAGAAATAGAGACATAGCTGTGAGAAATCCATACACCGAAGGCATCTTATCCTCTGGAGTTCAAGTTATATTGCATGGTAGGTCTGAAGAAGATTAATGTGACTTATTGCAACTAATACTTGTTTGATACTGAGATTGGCATATGAAGTTTCTAACATTTCCTTGGGTCACTGATGGCAGACATTCAAGTGAAAATCTAGGATCTTTTAAGTGTAGCTGGGTTGCAGAATTTCAATCACAATACATCTTGTATATAAAATAAAAATAAAATTTATTTTCTTTATTTTGGTTGCAGTTTATCTAGGCTTCTTCCCAAGCCCTCAATCAGTAGTGAATGAGGTAGAGAAGAGAAATTAATTAAATGTTCCATCAAGTTTGGAGCTGTCAGGCCTGATAATTTAAGCTGTCTTTCTCAGTTGGTGTTCATTCTTCCATTTGGATAAAATGCCCAATCTCTTATGTATTCACCCCCCTGCTTCTTCCCCTAAGATGATGTCCTGGTGTGTGAGGAAAGGTGAATGCAATTAATGGATCCTACTGGCTATGAGAGTAAGTAGGACTTCTTACTCATGTGGAGCCCTTGCATTATCTTCTGACACTCCTGTTGTTGAATCCACTTCCTATCTGATGTCTAGAAGCCTGCTTGCATTCCTGGCCGTAGTCTGGGGCTGGTGAGCTCATGGTCCTTTACTTTGGCTTGCACAGAATGGTAGGGAAAGGGTATGCAACTCCTCCTGTGGCCATGGTCTTGGGTCAGGTTTCTTTGTAGACCTCTGAGTCCCCGCCATGAGTTCAATCGAGCTCACTGGCCAGTGGTCCATCCCCAGTGGCTGCTGTGGGGCTGTCTTATCCTGACAGCAGAACCTATGCCTCAACTAACCAGGAGTAGCCAATGAAATTTAACCAGAGGGCCTCTCTCTGCCTAAATATGTGACAAGGACAATGGCCATTTTGATGTGGGCTTTGTAAGAAAGGTTGGGTCAATTCTTACATTTATTGAGGACAAACACATATGAAGATTATCTAGGCTATCACCTTTAATATCCAGGGTCTGTTTATTCTGGGCTTTAAGATTTGCTGGACATGTCCATGAGATGAAATATTGAGGTCTAAGATTATTTCCATGTGTGGACAAGACACACTTTACAGAATTTCTCTGATGAGATGATACAACTTGTGATCTGATAGGTCAAGTAAAAATCTTCTCTCCAACAGTAAAATTAGATTTGAAATTGTTCAGTGACCAATCTCACCCCCATATCTGTCCTAATCTGGTGAACTATGGGGATTTCCCAAGGTTTCCTAAGCCTAAACGGAAAATTTGATGCTCTTGATGTAGTCTCTGGATCTCCAGAAGTCATTTACTATTACCATATGCATCTTAATAGCAGGGAGTTTTTTTTCTGACTAAAACTGGTACAATAAATGACCTTTCTATCAAATATAACTATTTGTATTAAAACAACATAAGCAGCTGGACTCCAAGTCTAGCATCGTGCTTTGAGAAGTAACTCGAAGACGTTTTGTCAGTAATACCTCACCCAAACTCAGTAGCTGGATTCTGACTAGCATTCTCTTTATTGTTTTCTGTTTTAACTACCTTGCCTACAGAAGTCAAAAATGAATTTTCCACATAACTGACTTTTTAAAATGCTGCCTCTCTTTAGTCTCTCCATATGGTATGTTTTCTTTGTAATCAGAAAGTCGTTACAGAGTATAAACAAACAAATAAATGTAAATATATAGAGGGTTATTTTCCCCCCATACTGACCTTTCCAGAGAATGCTATGATTCTCTGTCCTCTGCCACTCATGACTCTTCTGTGGCTGGATCTGACCTGCTTAGAACTCATAAATCCTTAACATTTGGGGGGTGTCTATTCAGCCCAGTTTGCCCGCGTCATGTAAGTTACTTTCTTTGAAAAACGCACATACATTTTCACTGGGTCCACAGGCCTGGGGAGTTTCTGTGGGCCTAAAAGTGAGAATCGGTGTCTCCCAAATCTCTTTCTTCCCTTCATGAGTACTGAGAGCTAGGTCATGTGGAGCCAGGCTCCTGCTGGTACAAGCACGTCCCGCCCTTCTTCTGTGCACTCTACCAGCGACATTCACACGCTCATTCATTCCCTCCACAGAGAATACTTCAGCATCCTCACTGTTTCCCAGACAGCGGAGGGTGGAAGGGTGGATAGAAAACTGAATTCTCTGTCTCTCGCCACAATTTACATTTAACTCCAGCTAGTGTTGTTTCTCTTACTTGGAGAGGGGTCTAGCTAACGAAATACGTAAGATCAGATTATGGTCATCACAATATTAGCAAACAAAAGGTATAGAAACTAAACTCACATACCAAGAGTCACCGTGATCATCTTTATCTTCAAAATTTCTATCAGACTATTATGTCTCGTGCTTGCAGACGCATTGAGCTATCGTGTGTTTGGAACATATGGACTACAACTTGGAAGACAACCTGCATCAGACATAACAGACACCAAAAGCAGAGATATACAGACCTATGCTAAGGCATTGAGGAGTCCGTCTTCCCAAATCACATGATAGCTTCAATCATACTATAATAATTTGCCTCCTACAGATGGAGTTCAAGAGGAACCCATCAAGTAATAAAACTATTATATCACTTAATATAAACCTTTGGTGTATATTACATGTATGATATGATAAATCAAACGATAGTTTAGAATTTTATCTGCTAGCTATATTTATTGACGTATGTACTGATTTTAATCTTCAAGATAAGCTTTGTGACTCTTTTTAATAGCATCATTGGTTCAGTCTCTGTATATGTACATGTTAGATGTATTAGACCTGTGTGTGTATATTTATACACATATACACACACATACTGTAAGCATATATGCCTATACAGGTTTTATAGATAAATAAACCTTTGAGCACCTTGTGTTCCAAAACTAGTGTTTGCATTTGAATTTTCATAAAAAGTACTTTATTCTTGCTAAATAATTGTATTTAAGACCGCCTGTATAACAGCATAGTAGAGTTTACTTCTTAAAACATTTGCTTAGTTACCCAAAGAAGTCCCTAAAATTCCAACACATGGATCCTATAAGAACACTGACAAATTGGACAAAAAGCAAATTTGGGCTTTTCAATATCATCAATAGCTATGAAACAAGCAAGTGGCTCGGATGGTAAGGCTACAGCAAAAAGACTTACTGTCGGGTGATCCTGGAAATCACCGTCTATGGACCCAGACCTGCCAGTCATGGCCCACACTGCCATTTTCCTCTTCCTTATGTGAGGCTGTGGCATATTTACCAAATGACATCTCATGCTGTTTTCACACTATTGTTTCTTCAACGTCTTCTTTAACTAACTTTCATTTTGTTCTTCAATCTGTTGTATGTAATAAGTAGGGAGTCTATCAACAAATGACTAACGCTCTTGGTGACTCTTCTCTCCCAAAGCGCTTGGCTAACAGGTGCAAAATAGTGAAGTGAGAGACTTTGTGGTGAAAGGATAATTTACTGTAATGGCAAAGACCTCCGCCATTACATTTCAGAAATGGCGTCTGGAAGTACCCCTGGACCACCACTCCCCTCAAAACTCTAGAATGGCCACAACATTATGGATTGGCAAAAGTTCATTTTTGACCCTCTACAGAGTTATGTGACTTGACTTTTTTTGTGTTTGCTCTGGATGGGTGGGGTGAGGTCCCTATGAAGCTAATTGGTATTTTTCATCTGCTAATCTATATCCTTTGTGGAATTACTTAGGCAGAACCCCAGAGTCAGAGTGAACTTCTCTTTCTGCTCTTCTCTTAAGCAATTTATTTGTCATTTACTCTATCTCCATCTTTACCAGTTTGCTGTAATTTGATTTAGATTAATGATATGCCAATATGTGAGCCAGGGAAAAAACTTCTTTCCATTATAGCACCCTATGAATTGGTCAAGGGCAATAACAATTTCAAGGATAAATGTGGGCTTGAAAACTGAGTTCTCACCACCGGTCAGTTCCCTGGTGCTTCGCCATCTTATCTAAAGCTTCTTCTGAGAATATCACAGCAGGTTGTCCCTGATGGCTAGTACATTCTCCCAAAGGGGGGACAAGTGTAAGAAGAACATTTGACACAACATAGTCTCTCATGAGATGACTCCCAGTGAAGGTCATTGTTTAAAGCAGAGCCATATTTAGCAGCTCTTCGGGAAAACACCACAATGCATTTTATAAAACATATCAAGATGGCAAAACAGTTCAGTCGCATTGGAGGAGAGTCTGTATTCTCTATTTCTCCCCTTCTCTAAAATGGGCGATTGCTTTTCTGCCAAAGCGGCTCAAAAGGACCATGGAAGCGAAGGTCCTTCAAAGCTGTTAAATGCATCTTCAAATTTACAATAAAATCAGCATGACAAATCTTCCAGTGAAATCTCTGGAGCATCACAGCGGCGCCTGTACAATTTTCCTTTCAGTCAGTATTTTAGTATTCCACACCTTGAGAAACAGAGGCAGCCAATGTGGGCGAGGAAAGCTAAGCAAAACAAAAACCAAAACAGAAAAAAAAAAGCCACCACCAACAAAGACGGGGGGGGGGGGGGGAAGCAAACAGCCACGCGCGCTATTAAGCATATGCCAAAGTAAACAATCGGTGCGGGTTTGCCACGGCTGTGCCCTGCAGGTAGAAGGCAGGCAGCACGGGAGCAAATGGAAGGGGAAAGAGAAAGAGAAGCAGGAAGTGGAGGAGCCGGGAGCAAGGCGGCCTGATTGTGAGCCGCAAGACACACCATCAGCCATGCAAAACAGGACATACCTTTCTGGCTTGCTGGTTCTGTCGGCTGAGACAAAGCAGTCCCGTTCGCAGCGGGAGGCCAAATCAAAATGAAATTTTATTTAGTCTGCACTGTCCCCAGATTGGGTTTCAGAATGACTGCTTTAGGAGATAGCATGGATGTGGCTGATGCATGCTTTGCATATGAAACTGCAGTAGGAAAAGAAATCTACATAATCAAAAAAATCTGTGCTCTGTGTGTGTGACAAAAACCCTGGACTCCAGTGATTTTGCTGCCGTGTATGTTTCAAGCAGGCCCTTTCAGGGTTGAAAGACGTTAAAAAAAATTTCTAAAAATAATGCTATTAACAAATATTAATAAATCTATAACAGCCTAGTTTATGAAAATATATGCAATTTCCTGGTTACAACTCTGCCACATTAAAATAATTGTGATTTCTAGTATATTTAAGAGTGTATCAAAAATCTGTGTGAGAAAACAAATTGAATTTAAAAACAAGTGCAGGCTATTTTTTTGTGATTTTTGGAGAGGGGTTGTTCCAACAATTACTATACTCCCTCAACCTTGATAAAATAAATTAAAAGCTTAAGTCTTAAGCAATATGGAAATTAACACCAGGAGCCTCTGACTTTTCTCTGGGAAGACACTTAATATTTAGACATTATTTTTAAAAATAGGGCAAAAGTCTTTGAAAACACTCTTTAGACGTTGGAAATTATATTTTTGAAATTAAGAAAAGGGACTGTAAAGTGTATATAGAACGCATATCACGGAATCTCTAAATAGAGATGTGTGCTGTATGTGTGTATTGTACACACACACACATAGCTACGATGGTCTTAATACAGGGTTACCTCCTGCTTTGGGCAGGAAAAGGAAGTGATATTCAAGGTGCTGTGAATCAAGAGGGCAGAATAGAGCCTGTTGGTAAATATATATTATTTCTCAAAGAAATACTTATCCCAGCTTGGTTTTGATAGATCAGTTCCTTGAGGTTGAGTGCTGCCAATCATTTTCTTTAAAGAGGAAATAAAAAGTAAAATAAAAAAGAAATAGAAAAAAAAACATACCTGTATTATACGATAGCGAAAAAAAAAAAAAGGCGAGACAGGCTCTCCCACTGTACAGTACTCTGAAAAAAACATGGACCGTTGTCGTTCTGTTTTATGAAGTATTCCCAAGGATGGGAAGAATATGAAATCTGCCCATTTAAGCTCTGAGGAGGCAGTCTCCAAGCCACGACCCAGAGCAGCATAAAAACTTCTCACAATAATGAGATACAAATAGCTCAAACAGTGTGCTTCCACACACAACCCCAGCAGAAATTACCAACAGCAGAACCATGTACGGACACCCCTTAGAGAGACAGTCAAGCTTGATTCCGTGATTCGGGTTTTGACATCATTTTCTTAGAAAAGCTTTCCCTGTTTCAGTTTGGATGGGTGGCCTGTCAATAATAATATTTAAAAATGTAAAGGTCTCCTTAAATTGATAATTTTGCATTAGATACAATGGCATCATGTTCAGCTGTGTACACCATCAGCATAATTAAAGCATAAAGTCCAAAGAGAGCAAGTAACATGTGCCTCCTTTATGCTCCAGAACCACCACATCCAGGTCTCCTTATAACAAGGGCAGTGCCTTGGTTTCTCTGTTGCTTTCAAGCAAGACCTTCTTTTGCCTTGTCTTTCCATTATATCATAATTGTTCAGATATTCGCCAAGCAGGAGTTTTCCCTGCATGTTATTTTTAGTGACAGGACACCCCTTTTCCAGAGGACGGAAAGATGTGACTTCTTAAC